>NC_081412.1:60922034-61230023 GCF_030272615.1 Cryptomeria japonica
CGTATCAAAAACTTTTCTATTGTTTCCAAAATCATAGTTTCAAACCTATTCAAAGCCAAGCTTTTCAGCTTAAATAGCCACTAGGTCATAGTTTTTACATGATTAAAAAATAACATTTACTTTCACTTCGCTGAAAGAAACCATTAAAATAACATAAAAGAGAACTAGACTAATAGCCACTAAAAGGCTGACATTTCATTGTAGAACAAATAAGCATCCATCGCAACTAAGGAAGTTACGAGCTTGTCCTACTTTGTCGTGGATCCACGTCATTCTAGGTGTGCTGCTAAAAAGTTTATGATAACTTGGAAATAGGGCAGGCCAATGTGTATGATCCTCTGCTTCCACACTTCTTTGTCCATATTCACCTACATGACCTTCACTTTATGAACCTCTAAGTGATTAGAACAGAATATGAGCATTGATTCAATCCTTGCTACCTTCAAAAATTCATCCGTAGTCAAATATTTTGTGGTCTGAATGGAATGGACTCTGTCTTGAAAGAATTTAATCATGTTTGCAACTTCCTCAATCACCTTGGCTCCCTCCTTCATGAGTTGGATATCAATACATTTAAGGTCCTTCTGTATTATGTCAATCAATTCAGTCAGTCCCCTGAGTAGCTTCGTGGACTCTTCATGGCCCTACCCGATGATTGAATTGTGCCATTCCACATTTTTCTTTGACACATATACCACATTATCATCTAGGTTCTCCACCGTTTACTCAGCTAGGAACTTCATCACTCCATACTTTTCGACATCATTCATTTGTGCAAGAACCACTAGCCACTTAATCCTTTCCTTTTCCCAGGCGACCGTCTCCAACTCAAGCTCTTTACTCACAATTTCTGAATCCTTATAAACCTTAACCAGATTAATCATATATTCTAATCCTTGTTGACTTATCAAGTCCATCCATTTGTTAAACATCTTTGACACTACCCCATTCCTTTGAACTTGATCAAGCATCTTCTAGTTTGTTGGAGACTTAGGGTCAAATGACACTGGTATTTGTGACAATGGTTGAGGATCAAGATTGTGAATAGCATTGATGTATTCTATCATTTGTGTGACCATTTGCTTTATTTCTCTCTTGTCTTTTTCATCTTTCCAAGTCCTCGAGATTATCCTCTTTGTAGAGGATTCCAGATGTTTTACATCTATGACCCTTGATGCAATCCCCAAATCTATTTTCTCCATAGTAAAATCTTCCTCTATGGCCTTATCTGCATCTCTACTAGGAATGGGCTTGGCTACTTCAGCTATCTAGTGTCCTATTATGTCATCCACATCAAGCATTGCTTGTGTTTTGAGCTTTTTGGGCTTAATACTTTTCCCAAGAATTTACTAACCATGTCCTCCAGAGGAATGGTGATCGGCACCATGCTCCTCTTCTTTCTAATGGCGGCTTCCAGCCATCTTGGTGCATTGGTAGGTCTTTTAGGTGGCGGGGTGATCTATGGATCTGGGGAGGTAACAATTACCAGGGTCTCCATGGGATCCTATTGAATTTACACTTCTTCATTTGTATCCATTTCTTGCATCCCAAGATTGCTTTGATCCTGTGAGTTCATTATTTGTTTAGGCTCTTTGCTAGGATCTAAGTCCACCATGACTTGTTGCAGAATAGGCTCCCTACCTTTCTTTTTTCTTCTTGACCAAGTTACTTAGGTAGCTGTAAGACTAGATGGTGACCTTCCTAACCTTCTTGGTGGTATTTTCTCTACAGCGGACTTTGAGACACCTGTAACATCAGTAATTTTATTAGTGGCAGAAATAGGAGATTGAACCATGATGTGTTAATCACTTCTTGATTCGTGTGAGGACATGTGAGAGCCCTCCTTGAATTTCAGTTTCCTCGACCATCTTTTTGTTCTCCTGACAACATTGAACATCCTTGTTTGGATGCTATCATCTTCTTTTTTGTTCTAGTCAATTTCTCGAATCAGTTTTCCTTCAATCTCAGTACTAAACTTAGGATCCAAGACATATTCCTCTGTATCTTCCAATACACCTGATTTATTAATTGGGAGCCTCAAGATAGCTCTCTATTGTAAAGAGAATCTTGACCACGGCCTCTTTCTTACTTTGTGCTCATCCTTGTAGTTTTCCCAATAATCCTCTATCTGAGGTTCATGACAAAAATGACTGTCTATATTAAGGTTCTCCCTTGCATAACCTCTACTGTCAAATCTTCACCTAGCCACATATGGATACTGGTTCATCCTTTTGAACTCTATTAGGATTCCCATAGATATTGAGAGGGGGGGGGGTAAATTAGTATCTAATCAGTGAGTAGTATTTGTAGCATCAGAATTAGGAATCATAAAAGGAATATATAAAAGGACATATTATCCATTATTAGCTCAATCTCAAACACACACTGCAATGATCTAATCCTAAGCACACTCAATAGAGACATAAAAACAAAGCATTCAAAAGCAAATATTCATGCAAACCAGATGACGATTTGGATGCTTCTTCCATGCGGCTCCATTGTTCTTCTTTCCTCTTCAAATGGATTTGTGGATCTCACCTACAAGTGCACAACATAAAATTGAAAGCAAGGCTGATATTGGTTCGTTGATCAAGAGTACTAGAAGCATAAGTTTGATAGTTTGATTAGGGATTCGGGATTCGGGATTTGGGATTCGGGATTCGGGATTTGCTTTGATTGAAAATCATCCAATTTATAGAAGAATTGGATAAATGACAAGATTAGCATGATGCAATTCAAATGGAAATTGCAAATCAATATGACAAATTATGACAAATTATGCACTTTCCATGCACAATTTGATTGATTGATAATTGATGACAAATTATGACACATTCTATGTCAAAATTGATTGATTGTCAATTATGACAATTTATGACAAATTGAAATGTCATTCCCATAGAATTAGGAGAGAAATAGGAGGGAAAAGAAATTGGAAATTAAGAAAATTAAAATTGATGAAAATTAGGAATTTGAAATTAGGTAAATTAATTAATAATCTTTCATTTATTAATTAATTCACAAAGAGGAATAATTAGCCAATTAAATGAAGATTTAATTGCAATGAGAAGACTTAGGATAAATAAGTAATTTATTAATCCTAAAGGAAAAAAATGACACACACAAGGTTAAATGATTAAATCACGAAACCTTAAAAGCAATGCGAGAATGACAATTAGGTCTTGATTGAAGATAATTAATGTCGATCATGATTTTGATTTTGGATTGATAAATGACCAATGTGATAAATGATTTGATTGAGATTGGTTGACAAAAATTAATGGCAAATTGACCAAATTGACATGATTGGAAAGGACAAGGATCGATGATGAATCGATCACAATATGACAAGATTGACAAGGATAAAGATTGACCAAAATCATGACTGAAGGTTGTTGTCGACAAGACCAAATTCGAAGGCAAGATGATAGAAGAATGAATCAATGCTCACAAATGATAAAAACCAAGTGTGTGACATAGGAGAAATGCTAATGCCACGCAAAAACCTAAAATGAGGCAATGCGCAAATGTTAAAGTATGACCCTGCAAGCGTTGACCATTTTTAGGTGTCTACATTTTGCCCCTCTTTGAGACAATGCGATTTTAAGCGTTGCTTCAAAGAATAGTAATGAAAATTCCCCAGACGCTGACAATGAGATATGCATGCCCCCTCGAGGAATTGGCTGGAAACATGCAAAAAAAAAAAAAAAAGGCCAATTGATCGATAAAAATGATAGGATCGAACGGACGGACAATCGGAGATCAGATGCATGAAGGACAAGCAATTTAAGGTGCACAAGACCGCGACCAACATAACATGGAGAAGATGCACGTCCATCTATGCAATGACAAAGAGCTATAAATGAGACCAAGAGAGTGAAAATTGCTCATTTGCACTAGCCAAAGAGGAGGATTTGTTGCTCTAGAAAAGGACACTTGCAGAGAGATGGCGAACATTCAAATGGTAGATCACCTCAAAGAATGTGTACACACATACAAATGACCGGACGATGTGGGAGTAGCGATATGTATCTCAAAAACCCATGTTTTCAATTTCATGAATTTGACTTGCTTGTGGGACATTGTGGGGCCCACAGGGGATACAAAAACTGACTTCTGTGCTTGTGTGGGGTCTTCTGCGCTTGTGTAAGGTCTTCTGTGCTTGTGTAAGGGTACACAAGCGCAGGTTACATGACACAAGCGCAGGTTACATGACACAGGTGCAGGAGTCATGACATAGGCGCAGTTGTGCATTGGGAACTCTAGATTGGTCAAAAATGGCATGCGAATGATCCGAAAAGGGGGGATAAGGGTAGGATAGGTCAGACTAGATGAAAAACACCCTGATGTGGACATGAAAATGAGGAAATGCAACCCATAGGAGCAAACCCTAAAATTGACAAAATGTGCCCCAATTGTGATGCAGAGTCGACAGTATCTGTTGATCACGCGGGAGAACCGACCTGACTGCTTCATGTTATGACATAGACTCAGAAGCACAGAAAAAGATACAATAGCAGGACTTGAGATATGGTAGGGATGAGGAGGATAGAGGGAGAACCCAGTGACAGAGGCACGTGCTCCTTATGACAGACAGTGGACATTATGTAGTTTGACATTAGATAGTCAGCCTGCGGGCAATACTTAAGACAGATAGTCCAATTTTGTACTCCGATATTATTTTGACATATGATATGATATGCATCGATATGATGAGATGCAATATGTTATGACATATGTTATTTTCCATGTATGGATGACTTATGCACTGTTGATGTACCATTGTGGAACATGTATGAATGTATAGTTTTTTATGTGTTTTTTTTGTTTTTTTGATGCATTGATAATATGAAATGGATAAAATGCGTGATGTAATACATGATGTAATGTAAATGTACTAACTGAACGGATGCAGGATGCAGCATATGTGTGCGGGGAAATCGGAGCACTAGATCGAACTAACTATCAGAACTGATGGAAGAAATGTTAGTAAGAAGAAAATGAGATAGAAGACAGTTAAAGATGAAGAAAACTTGCTTTCAATAATGCACTTTGTAGGTGAGAACCTTTATTTTTATGTAGCAAAATGGATGCGTAGCATCATGGCATTGAAGGCCAAAGCTGAAATGCAACCCTTTTTGCAAAAGACAGACACATCACAGACAAACGACAATCACAATCAAAAAGAAAAGGACCATGGTCCATCCTGGTCACTCTAAATCACTCAGTGACATCATCGAGCAACATAGGAACATGATCGAAGCCAAAGATAAATCAATAAAAAGATAAGGTGCACAAATTCCAACAAATCAAACAAACATCTTGATCTTCATTGTCAAAAGTTGAAAGTGCTGATAGGACGATCATGCTGTCTGGTTTCAGGAAATGCGGTACCCCGTCTAAGACAAGACACAGTCTGGTTTCGAGTATACCACACCCTGTATAAGACCCAAGATAGCAGTAACAAGGACAAATGATTTTGATGTTGATATTTGATTGATAAGACAATTTTGATCAGTTTGAATGTTTGATTTGATTGAAAAAGGTCATCTGTTAAAGCATGATTTCATTAAAGCACAATGTTTGATTGCGAGTTGTTGGATGTATACTTAGTGAGCTATCTAATGCACAAAAGGAATAATTATTTGCAAAATGTTTGTTTTTTGTTTTTGGAGTTTTACAATTTTTTTGTGTTTTTTCAGGACTTTATTTGATTTTTAGAGATTTTTTCAGGACCTTTTTTCAATTTTTATGAATTTTTCCAGGACATTTTTCAGTTTTTATGACCTTTTTTTTTTCAAGACATTTTTCAATTTTTATGAATTTTTCCAGGACATTTTTCAGTTTTTATGATTTATTTCAGGACATTTTTAAATATTTTTTGGAGATTTTTTCAGGACATTATTTGATTTTTTTTGTACTTTTTTTTTTCAGGACATTTTTAAATGTTTTTGAGATTTTGCCCCCAGTGTCTAGCAAGGCAAGGAATATGATAGGTGAATAAATAGGCTTGCTGAAATGATGGTGGATAGAGGGAAGGCAAAGGCCTTTTATCGTGGAGACAATATGGATGCAATTTCCAAGGGCTATTGCATGATGGGACAAGAGACTGGATATGACAATGTAAAGCAAGAACATGGCATGAGGAACATGTCAAGAGGTTTTGGAAACCATGTTTAAATTTTGCGTCCTTATGTCAGATCAAAATAAAGGAATGAAAAAGAGTGTTTGAATAGTGATAAGATATGGATAGGATAAGCAAGACCAAGAATGGATAAGGGACATGGACTGAAGGTCAGGATTGGCTAAGGGATAGTGGCAAAACGTTGCAATAAGCTAGGGAATATGGATGAAAAGTTATAATAAGCAAATGGATAAAGACCAAAAGCTATGATGGACTGAAAGCTGCAAGCATGATGCATGATGCTCATGAAGATCGTCAGCCTTGTCAAGATCAACGGTAGAAAGGGAAAATGGACATGAGGGATAATACGACAAGGAAGGGTAATAGGACATGAAGGAGTATGACATGGTATGATAGGATAATGAAGGGCAATAGGATATGAAGGAGGAAATCTGCCCCCAAGTGTGGTGTGCAAGAAGTTCATAAATTACGCATGATGCCTGTTTGCCAGGTTTTCATCATGGTACTTTCCCAAGGTGCCTGTTTGCCAGGTTTTCACCAGTGAACGAATTATTTTTCTTTATTTTTTTTCTTTTGTCTTTTTTTTTTTTTGCTCTTTTTTTTTTGGTATTTTGACTTTCTCAATAGAAGATGGACACATGATAGGGGATGGAAGAAGGACTCAAGCATCTTTTTTTTTTTTTTTTTTTGGATAGTAGCCTTGAAATAAATGGACCATGACCTTTAAAAGTATGCTCAAAGACATTGGTAGGATAAGGACATGGAAAATGACATGAAACTAAGGCAAGGATTTATGCAAAGGATTGGATCAAAGGGATCGAAGGATGAAACATATGCATTGGATAATGGATAGGGTATTGGAAGAATTGTGCTTGAGTGGATGGAAATGTTGGCAAGATCGACATTGGCACACACCTTGAGGGGTGATGGACTGATGGAGGAAAAATGGATCTCAGATTGTGAGATTTGGATGGAGGAATAGCTTGGGATTTTGGGACATAAGGGCCCAAAATGGATGAAGAAGGTGATGGAGGAACAAATTTGAGAGGGTTGGATGGAGGAATAGCAATTTTGGATGCCAAGTTGGATTTTTCTTTTTGTGCTTCAAGAAGCTTCTTAGGGATCCACATGGTTTTTGATTTTTCATGCTTTTGTGTTTCCTTGGAGTGCATTGCTTGCACAAGGGATTTAGGAACCCATATATATTTTGACTTTGCTTTATTTTGCTCAGTGGGCCTTTGTGGCCTTTTGGATATTTCTTTTTCTTTATAGATCATATTTTTCTTTGTTTTGACATGTCGATTATATTGGACATGTTGATCCTTGAATACATGTGGATTTCTAAACTTATGACTTTTATACTTGGCATCCAAATTGCTTGGAAGAGCGAATGAATGTCGATGTGGATGGGAATGATATGGAGGCATGTGGGATGGATGGAAGGTTCTCCAAGATGTGTGCCTTTGCTAATGTTGCATAGGAGATGGAGGGATATAGGGACCTAGAATGGATGGAAGCGATGATGGGGAAGGTGGACATTTGGATTTTGACTTTGAAGGGATACCAACTCCTTGAGTGTGAGCTCTGTAGCCATGACCATTAGTATATTCTTTGATATGGAAGGGTTCTTGCTCATGAAGATCTACTCCTTTGCCTTTATGAACATCTTGACTTGTAGGATACTCTTTTATTTGAGAAGAAGACGCGAGTCCATTATGACGTGGATATGATATGAGAGAAATAATGAGATCTTGAAGTGGATCAGATTGGACCAAAGAGGAAGAACCCATTATGCATGTCGAGGGTTCATGAACATCTTGCACTGACATGTTAGAATCATGAAGGGGATTAGGATCATGAGCGCGATTAGGATCATGTAGTGGACATGGTACAATGACAGGCTCTTCAAGAGATGGAATGGGAGAAATAATGGGATCATCACAAGGAATGAGATCTTGGAGTGGATATGGGGGATTAGGACAAGGAGATAGAGGAACAAGTGGATCTTGTGGAGGATCTAAAGGAATGATAGGGTCTTGTGTTGGAAATGAATTTGGAAGGATACTTTGATCTTGACAAGGAGGAAGATCATTGGATTCCTCTTTAAAATTGCTTTGCTCTTGACTTTTAATGGGATCATCATAAAGGATGGAAAGGATATCTTGATCTTTCTTAGGAAGTGGAATGTCAATGGGATTTGAAAGGACATTTTTTTCATGAATTGGAAGGGGATCATTTGGGATTGGATGGACTAGGATATCTTGATCTTGCTCAGGGAATGGAGTGTCAATAGGACTTTTGATAGGATGGACAAGAATAGGGGAATTGTCATGAGTGTCTGGGAAGATGGGGTCTTGGTCAACAATTGGATGGGATGATAAGGTTTTGGGATCTTGATCTTGATTTTCCTTAGGACTCATTTCTTCATGCTCTAAATTATCCTCTTGACATGGGGTTAGACTTTGGATATGCATGGGGGATTCTGACAAGGGATCAATGATTTGGCATGAAGGGGATGCACTTTGAACATTTGTGATAGATTTTGGCAAGGAATCAATGCTTGAGCATGAGGAAGAGTGACTTCGAATGGGGTCCTCTAAAATAGGTAATGGCAATAAAGTGCATGGTGGCATTGGGTCTTGTATTTCTGAAACATGACAATGATGTGCATCATGAATTGGATTATCATGGTAATCAATTATGGATAGCCCTTGGCTAATTGCATCCTTGGGTGTATTGTTTGATGAGGACAATATGGAAGGTTCTTGTGAAACTTCTAGAGGTGTAGGGATAGATGCCACTGGAGAGTCAATTTGTTTGCAAGGGGATGAGACATTGCTAGACATAAGAGTATTATTTTGATCTTCCTCAAAGAACTCACTTGGTAGTTTCCTTAAGAGCATTGCAATAAAGCCACCTTTCTTACGAGGTTTTGACATAGTTGTATTTGGAATTTGAACTTGTTTGGCAAGAATTTGGTTCTGATCTGATGTCATGTTTTGATATTGGACTTGGATCAATTGTTCTGACATGTTTGAAACTTGGCTTGGTGTGTGCTACAACCTTTGTTTTTGAATTTGTGATTGTGGTTGTTCACATTGATATGTTGATTGAACTTGTTGATATCCCACCATTGGTTGAACCAGTTGTTGACATTGTATAGTTGGTTGGACATATTGTTGAAATTGGACCATTGGTTGTGTTGGTTGCATATGTTGGACAATTGGTTGAACCATTGGTTGTGATGGTTGAAAATGTGATTGATAGTAAACACCTTCTTGTTCTTGATGTGAAGGCACATAATGTTGTTGTCTCTTTTCTTGAAATTGTTTCATCATCTCTGTTTGGGAGAGGAGAGCTGGTATGTCTGATTGTTCAAGAAGAGATCTTACATCAATTGGCTCAACCTTTGGATTTTGACCTGGAAATTTTTGAAACACTTTGGACATTTGTGATCTATTCTTCGCAATGTTTTTCACTTTTTGTTCCAATATCTCATTTTCTTGAGCTAGCTTCTCCTCTAGTTTTTGTATTTGGAGACTTGTTTCATCATAAAAAGTTTGATCAATATTGCCTTGTTGTTGGGTTGGATAGAATTGTGATTGCATTGTCGGTTGATATGTCAAACTTTGTTGCATCATTGGTGCTTGGAACCTTGTTTCAATAGTCATGTCACTATGCAAATGCAATATTTTTGGAATTTTTCAAGGATGATATATGATATGCAACTAAATGCAAACTAAATGAATGAAAATGCAATCTATGGCAAGAGTGCAATCTATGTTTTTGGTTGTTTTTCAAGATTTTGACAAACTTTTGAATGCAAATCTAAAAGAGACCTTTAGGAAATTGAAATGATGTCTAGACCTCAAAGGACAAAAGGACTTAATTGACAAAGGACAAGATGACAATGTCTCCCCTATATGCTTGGATACTAAGCTAGGTTTGACGAAATGATATTGATGACAAAAGGACAAAAGACTTGATAAGGTCTAGACTTCTTAACAATGACTTAGGGTTTATCAAAGATTTGGATTACTCAAGTATGACAAGACCTAGTTTTATATGCAAAGGGACAATTGCTATGATATGATAATGACTTAAGCTTAATGAAGAGACTTAGGGTATGCAAATATGAATGTATGACACTGGTATAACTTTAATGCAAGAGGACACATGAAAATGGATGACTCTTATTGATATGCAAAGGAGTATGACTTAGGTGAAACTTAACCTTGGTACTTGACAATGAACTTTGCAAAATGCAACTTAGGATGAACTTAAATGTAAGTGACATGCATGTTGAGACAAAATTTTGAACAATGTTTGACAACCATATTTGAAGGTGTTTTGAAATTTGTTGGACCTTTGTGTTGGATGAATGTCTCTTGTGTTTAAACTTATGTTGGATCAATTTGTTTTGCTCTTTGAAATGGGATGCAATTCAACTTTTGACAAGCAAAGAATACAAGATATTGCAACTTAGACTCAAGACAATCATGCTCATTTCCACATTTCTTATGGTAGGAAAAGACATTAGGTACTTGAGAGGTAGACTCATTATGGGATTCAAGGAGAATACATAGATGCTTGACCCCATAGGCTCCCCTCCACGGCACTCACTTCTCAGGGCAGCCAAGCATCAGTCCCCATGGAAATCTCCCCATGGAAAACTTAGTATCTCTTCCAAGTATCCGAATTTGTCCTTCTCAAGCAACTAGAAGGGTTTTTGGCCTCTAAAAATAAGGTGTTTAGTAAGGATTTCTGTTAAGCATTACTCCTTGATGTCACGCAAGCGTGATTGAGACATTAAGCCCATCAAGATACCAAAAAAATGTAGTCGCGCAAGCACGATTTAGACCAAGAGGCCCTACTTAGATGTTGATATGAGAAAGAGTCCAAGGGTCATCACTTCCCAAGTAACTGCAATTCCCACGTAACACTTCCTTCAAAGCTTTCGCTCATCGGGTATTTTTTTATAGTGAGTTAGAATGCCAAGGAATTCTAGCCGTACTCACTTTGGGTCATCCCCTTCTCATGATTATCACTTGCTTGCAAAAGCAAAGTGGTTGGGAAGGTAGGCCCTCTAAATGTGACAGACAATCAACAATACAAGCATGGTATCGAAGATCTGGATTTCTGATCACCCTAAGAAGGATGAGAGCATACTTTCCTACTCAAATGTCATACTCAACAATCAAAGCAAACAAATGTTCATTCCAACCTATTTAGAAACCACTACGTGCCTAAAAATTAAATGCAAACACAAAGTTTGATTGTTTCTCCAAGGCAACCTGCAAAAACCCAAGTTAGGAGTTTGATACGCTTATTCTTTGACTTTTGAATCTACACAAAGCATGTTAGTAGTTTGATTTATTGTCTTTGCCATGCGTATGCCATGGTGCTGCACAGAGAATCAGTACCAAAAACTAGAATGCAAAAAAAACAAAATGAAAACCACAAAAAAGAAATTTTTTTCTTTTTTTTTTTTACACAAGCACAGAATGCATTTACACAGGCGCAGAATGCATAACACAGATGCAAGTTGTCTTACACAGGCGCAGAAGTCTCCAAAAAACCCTACACAACCCTATTTTTGGGTTTTTGGCCTGCAAATCAACTCAAAAGCACTCAAAAACACAATAAAGGGATTAGAAGGTTAGTGTTCACGTCGGGTTCACCAATTAATGTAGCATCAGAATTAGGAATCATCAAAGAAATATATAAAAGGACATATTATTCATTATTAGCTCAATCCCAAACACACATTGCAATGATCTAATCCTAAGCACACTCAATAGAGACATAAAAACAAAGCATTCAAAAGCAAATATTCATGCAAACCAGATGACGATTTGGATGCTTCTTCCATTGTTCTTCTTTCCTCTTCAAATGGATTTGTGGATCTCACCTACAAGTGCACAACATAAAATTGAAAGCAAGATTGATATTGGTTTGTTGATCAAGAGTACTAGAAGCATAAGTTCGATAGTTTGATTCGGGATTCGGGATTCAGGATTCGGGATTCGAGATTCACTTTGATTGAAAATCATCCAATTTATAGAAGAATTGGATAAATGACAAGATTAGCATGATGCAATTCAAATGGAAATTGCAAATCAATATGACAAATTATGACAAATTATGCACTTTCCATGCACAATTTGATTGATTGATAATTGATGACAAATTATGACACATTCTATGTCAAAATTGATTGATTGTCAATTATGACAATTTATGACAAATTGAAATGTCATTCCCATAGAATTAGGAGAGAAATAGGAGGGAAAAGAAATTGGAAATTAAGAAAATTAAAATTGATGAAAATTAGGAATTTGAAATTAGGTAAATTAATTAATAATCTTTCATTTATTAATTAATTCACAAAGAGGAATAATTAGCCAATTAAATGAAGATTTAATTGCAATGAGAAGACTTAGGATAAATAAGTAATTTATTAATCCTAAAGGAAAAAAATGACACACACAAGGTTAAATGATTAAATCACGAAACCTTAAAAGCAATGCGAGAATGACAATTAGGTCTTGATTGAAGATAATTAATGTCGATCATGATTTTGATTTTGGATTGATAAATGACCAATGTGATAAATGATTTGATTGAGATTGGTTGACAAAAATTAATGACAAATTGACCAAATTGACATGATTGGAAAGGACAAGGATCGATGACGAATCGATCGCAATATGACAAGATTGACAAGGATAAAGATCGACCAAAATCATGACTGAAGGTTGTTGTCGACAAGACCAAATTCGAAGGCGAGATGATAGAAGAATGACTCGATGCTCGCAAATGATAAAAACCAAGTGCGTGACATAGGAGAAATGTTAATGCGACGTAAAAACCTAAAATGAGGCAATGCGCAAATGTTAAAGTATGACCCTGCAAGCGTTGACTATTTTTAGGTGTCTACAGTATTTATTAAGTTAAAACATGTACAACATAAAATAGTAGTATACCAGTATGCAAGAATTAAAGCAATAAACAAAATCAAAAACATCCAAATGAAAAGAACACCATAACACAAGATGTTCAATGAAGAAACCTGGTGTGGGAAAAACCTCGATGGGATTTGTGACCCACAATATTCACTTACTGGCCAATAAGAGAATATTACTTACAATAGGGGCCTGCACATGTAGGAAGGCCAACTGCCTAGAGCTCACTGCTCAATGAGAAGTCACACTGACTTACAATGAGGATTATACTAATCCAAAGACTTGTACTACTTTACAATAGCATCTCCAATGCCAGATTTAGTACTGGTTCTAACTCTGTTCTTTACATATACCCTTGACCTATAATTTGCAAATTAGGTCTGCCTAATAATTTTCTTTATGCTCACTCACTTACACACTTAAATGTCTACAATGATCTCCTTTATATACAAGAGTCATTTTACAATTTGCCAAGTTGGCTTACAATAATAATCAAAATATTACATATCAAAAATCCTGTCAGCCTCTATGCCAGTATACATCTTTTCTTTTGTGTCGGTGCTGGTGCCGATGTAGAGTGATCTTGTTGATGTCGGTGCACTATCTTTCTTGTGTAATGCTTTGCCAGTATGATGTCTTGTCGGTGCCATAGGATTGCAAGGTTGCCATCAATGACAAAACCTTCAATCATACATAATGTCTCATTGGAATGTCCATATGCCAACAATCTCCCCCTTTGGCATTGATGGCAACACTCATGAGAAATTTCAAAAAGTGTCCAAAATGTGTAGTCCAAAAAATTTACCAAAAATATGGAGGGCTCCCCCTAAGCATATGATTCCTGTCTTTGAACTTTCTCATCCTACTACTCCCCCTTTGGCATCAATGACAAAGGTTGTCAAGATGTTAGTAGATTTTGTAGTTATATCTGTCCATATCCTCAACCTTGTAGTTGGGTAGTTATTATCTGAAAAAGATCGCCCAAAATTATGTTTATACTATCCATTAACTTTTTGCTATCTTTTATTGTTGTCTCAGTCCTCTTCATAGTACCGGTGAGATGCTGCAATTGTTCTACCAGTGTTTTACTTCCTTGTGCTAATACCTCTGAGATTTCCTTCCGCAGAGATGGTAGATTGTCCAATCTTGGACTTAGTTTAGATCTTAAGTGTTTTTCCTTGTTTATTATTGTCTCTTTCTCTCTTTTCTATTTAAGCAATTCTTCCTCAAAATTTGCTAACTTATCTTCAAAAACAGATAGTGAATCCGGTGAGTTGACAAAATTGTCTGCAAGCTTGTTTATCTCTTCTTGTGTGTTGCTTATTTTCTTGTCAATATCTACAGTCAAGAAGTTTGTTTTGCATGTGTCTTTGTACAGGGTTTTATACTCTTTCAACAAACTACACAGTTCTGGTAGAAGTGTGTCAAAGTCTCTATTACACTTCTTTATTTCTTCTTCAAAGAATTTTTGTTTCTCCTTTTCTACCATGTCCTTTACAGATTCTTCCTTTATTTTCTCAATATTTCCATAAATGTATTTACATAATGTATCCAACTATCCTAAAGAATCTTTATTATCTATATTACAATTAGGAGCAATTATCTTCAAAATTGGTATTGAATCATCTATTGCTTTGTAAGCTTGTGAATTGTAGTCAATTATTTTCTTAATGTATTCAAGTAATACCTCAGTCACATTTGTTGACTTTGATGATGACCCAACAAACTAAATACCAAGGGAAGTGACCATGCTTGTATTGACCTCTGGCAAGTCAGTTTGTGTTTGCATTTCCTTTAGCACTGGTTTTCCTACTTCATTGCTTACTGGTTGCATTGTTTCCTTGTGAGCCTGTTTTGGAGCCTTTAGCTCTATCGGTTTCTCTGTTTATGCCTCAGATCCAATCTTTTTCCCTGTAGCCTCTACCAGTTGCTCTGTATTTCTTGTTACCAGAGGCTCTTTAGCCATATCTGATTTTTCAGTTGTATCTTTATCAACTGTTATGTTGATCTTTTGTGTATCAACATTTATAGTGTATAGGACTTCAGGATCTGGATTGCTATCCTCTACATCCATGCTTTCAGCTGCCAGTTGGTTTTCAGGGGTTGTAATATTTACAGGCGATGGTAGGTTGTCTTTAACCTTTATGCTTGGAGGTCCACCAGTTTTGCCTTTCCCTTTGTCCTTATCCTTCTGATATACCTTAATAGGCTTGGGATTCCTGTAATCTTCTTGTTTTTCTTTTTCAACCAAAAATATGTCCCTACCATCTTCTATTTCCTCTGAAACTTCTGTAACTCTTCCTGCAATTAGTGAAATATGCCATTGTGTAGTGGAGAAAAGTGTCTAGTTTGCTTGAGCAATCAGATCATCAATTTCTTTTGGGGAGTTTACCGAATATATAGCAAGTAGTTTTTCTATTTTTATTTTCTTGTCTAATTCAATTACTCCTTGCCTTCTGGCCTCAATTCTTTTGTATAAATCATCAGGTATTCATTGATAACTTCCATTAAAAACTTTTTGAACATGTCCATATGTAGTATTACACTCTCCTCAACTTGCCCTTTCTCATCAGCAGATAGGGTGTCATAAATTTTCCCTATGTTTTTCAATTTTCCTTCCTTTGTGATCTCATTTAGCAATATGTTTAGAGGTGCCAAGTCAATTTTTATCTTTTTCTTTTTCTTAGGAGTTAGCTTCCTTTTAGGTGTGACCTTTCTAACCAGAGATCTCATAGCTTGTTGCTTCTGCCTAGTCCTTCTAGGTGAAGGAGTGGTTGCCAGTGAGGGATCTCTTTTCCTAACAACTCTTTTAAAAGTTGCTGGCATGTCACCTTCTGAAGAAGTACCTACCGAAGATAGATGAGCTTCAAGTTGTGGGGTAGCCAACTCATCTTCAATTATGCCAGTTTTATTTAATACATCTTCCTTAATGGCTTTTGCTTATCTAGATCATTTTCTCACAAATGCCTCTACCTTCTTCACTCTTTTCTTGGATTGTATTTGGCTTTCTATGGTTTCAGCACTACCAAATACTTCTTCCTTAGGTTCATTGGGGGCTTCCAGAAGTGCTTTGGCATAAGTTTCAACTATGCGGTCATCTATCTCATAGCCCATTTCTGTTACCCAGATTGTCCTTGGGATGACTGCTTCATCCATATTTCATCCTTTTCAATAACAAAGCATATATCATCTTTGTATTTATCTACAATTTTTTGAGATAACCTTGTCCTTTTCATCATTTTTGTCTTTAGTGCTTGGAAAAAGTCATGAATGTTGTTTTCCTTGTTCTCACCCATGGTATTGAACAATTATGTCAGTTTCTTTACTACCGGTATGTCATATCCAAGTTCTTTATATCCTATACTAGGAACCTATTTTGTTATATGAAGCATTAGACATTATTATCACTAATTAAAATTGGGTTTTTCTTTTCCCATGATTGGCTATGGTATGTTGAAATTTTTGAATAGGGTGTAATTCGAAATGTTTTAGCTTTGTTCTAGCCTTTAAGGGTTTAAGGGTTTTTGGTTTTAGATCCTATCGTATTTGTTTTAAACCCTCTGGTTTCTAATCTTCCGTTACTTTATTCACTTAAATAATGGGTCGCAAGGTCATAGGATGTGTCCCCCCTTGTTGTTTGCCTAGGCGGTCATGTTGATTAATCAAAAATTTTATGCCTTGTATGTTTTTCTTCTAAAGTTGTCGGGCCCAGTAACTAGTGCGCATCTCGCAGATGGATCCATGGCTCGCATTATTTCGCTAGGCGAAGTTGCGCATAGTTTATACCCTGCAAAATAACGAAAACCACATGGCATGCCACATTGATGATCCAGCTGGTCGTTGACAGCGAGTAAAATGGTGGCATGTGGCACAAGTCACAATAGTCAACGGGTCAAGGTTAAAGGCTAAAAGGCGAGCCCCAGAGGTGAGTCATGTCGCAGGTAGATATGACCTAGCGGGTGCAGCTGTTAATAACACCTAGAGCCCCATGGTTTTCTTTTGGCAAATGACAGAGTGACAAGTCAGCTCTGATAGTGACTGGGTGCCAGGTGTTCATGACGAGTCAGCGGGCCCACCACTCTTGAGAGCCTTTTCAGAGGATTAAATGCCAATCACCTTCAGAGATGATCCAATGGTTTGCGCTATTTCACGAAGGTAAGGTGCTCACTCTTTATGCCCACGAAATAGCGAGAGTGAACGAGAACTGTCCACGTGTCATGATGACACGTGGTCTAAGAAGAAAGTGTGGGCCCGCCAAGGTGGAACTATCGGTATAAAAGAAAAACATGTGGCCAGTATCAAGTGGAATGCGAAGGGGATTTCAAGGCCAATGATCACCCACCACGTGGTATTATGTAGCCAATAGAAAAGAGAAATCCAGAGAAAAGCCAACGCCGTCAGTTAATCTAACGCTTGATCAAGTTTCTTTTGATTGAACGGTTGGCATTATTTCGCAAGACTAAGCTGCCCAATAGTTATGCCTCTCGAAGTTGCAAAAGAACAAAATGAAGCACTTGCAGGAATATTGTGACCCGTTGGAGTGAAAAATATGAATTCTTGTATGAATTCAATATCGAAGCGATGACCGAAGCATGTGGAATCAATGTTATAGTTAAGGCCCTGAGATATTTGATTTCCTAACAACCGGGTAAAGATATCTTTTAAAGGATTTTGCAGAAGAGTAGACATAGAGTTATTTTCCTAATATACAGAGCAAGTTGGTTCAGTTGCAAAGCAAATTTCTTCAAGCAAAGAATAGGTTCTCTTGTATTTTTGTGTAGCAATTCTTGTGCAGTGTTCTAAAATAGATAATTAATTCTTCGCAGAGTTGTTTAAGAGTGGCATTTATTTCTTGCATTTACAAAATGGCTCCTAAAAGGGAATTCTCCGGCAAGGTTAACTATTTAGAAAGAAGTGTATGTGATGATTTTTTAGAATAGTTGACATTGTCAACCAATCAGGCATCAAAGGCTAAAAAGTTAGTGCCCAGGGCTCCCTGTCTAAAAATAGGAGAAGGATTATATGACAAGGGAAATTGGTTAAGAGACCCATAGGTTGGACTATCTGTGTTGGGGTTATTTAATGTGGGATTCGGAATAAGAAATTCTCCTGCCCCGCAAAACAGTATCTGGGAATTGGATGTTGGAAAACTAGTTGTCCCAGGAGTATTCATGGATACAGACCTGCTAACCCAAATGGCGTTAAATTATGATCCAGTCATAGGATGCATCCAGGATGTAAATGGAAAAACCCTTGTTGAAATTAATGCTGAAGAGTTTAGGACGGCATTTGGGCTTAATGAGTTCACAAACTTCCTAGAACCTATAAATTTCACATCATTAGCCCAAATTTATCGTGCACAGAGGAGTCATATCAGGAATGGGCCTCTCAAGGAACTTTTTGTGAAAATAGGAGGGTTAACAGTTGTAGGACCTAACACACAAGAGCCCTTCTCATTAAGTATGTTTACCCTGAGCGCTAAAGGAATGTACTGGGCACTTTGTCAAGTTCTAAGAGAAGATGCTGAAGCAAATATGCCGAATCATTACTTGCTAATGATTGCCTAGATTTTGAATCCTTCTCTTACTATCACATTTGATTATGCCTCTTTCATTGCCGATGCTATCCACGGAGAGTTGATAGGAATAAAGAATGGAAAAGTGGATAGACCTTTCAGATGGTACTCACTCCTAATGCACCTTTTTCTCTTCAAAGGTGGTGATTATTTTGCCAGTGGACTAGACCTGGTTAAGGAGAAGGAAGGAGAAAAAATGCCAGTACAATTATGGAGTACTGTGTTGTTATGGGACAGAGAGGATGCTAGTTTTTTGAAGTTTGATAAATATTTTGCTTCCAAAATAAGGACTCTCCTCTACTCTGATAACCCAAGAGTCCCCAAGGTTCTTCTAGAATTCATAAGGCCAAAAGAATTCTCAGAGAATATAAAAATTATTCATAACTGGGGTGACATTTATTTATATCCTGTCTCCACAGTTTTCAGAGTTTTTGGTTTCAGGGGCACTCCATTTTTGTTACCTTACCAGGTCCCTCTCAAAGTGGGATTAGCAGAGATCCTTAGGCAAATTGGTGGCCTACAAGAAGCAGAGTTGACAGGCAGAGGTAAAGAGACTATTTTCCCTATAGCTACCATAGCCCATCAATTTGTAATAACAAAGGGAGGCTGGAACTGCTTTGAGGATTTCCTCAAACCTTATCATTTGTCCACTGCAGTGTCTAGGTGTGTTGATCCAGAGGACTTCTTCAATGGTGTGTTTAGAAAGAAGGTAGCATGCAGAGGTAGACCTCATCAATTCAAGTTTTTTGAAGACCTCATCAGAAATGAGTTTGATCTAGATGAGCAGGAGCTAAGGAAAGAAAAGTGGGTGGCTTATAAGAAAGCCTTGGATTTTGTGCATCAGTTTGATGCTAGCTATGACCCATTGTCTAGCTTCTTCCCACTAGAAGAGAAAATAAAGTTTTTGATTGTTTTCTTTGAGGATGTGATGCAATCACTGAAGGAGAAGAAGGAAGCTATGATTAAGAGCAACCCTGAAAAAGCCAGAATGATCCTAAGCAGGTCAGTTTCTAGCAAAGCAATTCCTCCTGGTGATTACACATTGCACAAGAAATTAGGTTACAATGTGCTAGTGCCTACAACAGGGAAGCCCTCTACATCCAAAGGAAAGAGGAAGATACAAGATGTCATTGACATCCAAGACAGCCCAAAGAAGCAAAAGGTGGGGAAGGAAGTGCAATTAGATACACCTTTGTATTCCCCATCCCAATCCCCTATCCATATAGGAGATGAACAAGCAGCAGCTGAATACCTCTTGCAATTGGGTAGTTTAGGGGAAATTGCATACACCTATGATGAAGTGGAAGAAGGGATGCCAAAAGAACCCATTGATGCTGAAATGGATATCACCTCTACTAAATTTAAAGGCCAGGAGTGGGATCCTGAGATAAAAAAGGCAAGTAGTGCCTTTCTAGCTAATGACAATTTTGTCACATCGGAAGCATTGATGCAATTCATTTAGAAACAGCATGTAGATAGATATAATGCTAGATGTGAGACAAGAAAGGCTGAGCAGCCCAATAAAGATCCAGCCTCAGTGGAAGAAGAAAAAAAACAAGAGATGATGGAAGAATTCAAAACCATCACCCCTGAGCAGGGAAGAGATATGGTAGGACAAGCTGGAGTGCTTATCTTACCAGAGTGGGATATTGCAGATGCCCTGGTATTAGATGCAGTAAGAAAAGAAACTAAACCCATGGAAGGGGTTACTTTCAATAAGGATAATGCTACATTAGTTATGTGGTCTCTCAAGAGGAATGAGAGAAAGAAAGGAAAAGACACCCCAGGGTCAAGTTACCTCGGCGGAATGATGGTAAAGAGAGTGCAGAGTATAGGGGTAGTACAGGCTACTAGCACTGTGTTAGAAACTGCAAAATTCAGTGTTGTAGTGGCAGAGAAGGAAGCCAAAGAAAAAGAGGCTCTCCAAATTAAGTTGGAAACAGTTTTAAAGGCCTATAACAGTGTCAAGGAGGAGGTAAGAGGTAAAGATAGCATCATTGCTAAATTGCAGAGCCAGTTGATTGGATAATACCAACAAGGTGAGTCTTCAACACTAATCATTTCCTCTTCTCCTGCAAGACCTCCACCTACTAGCCCTATCATTGAACTTCCACCATCTCCAACACCTTCCAGCTCTCAGATGATTGAAATCACTCCCCAGGAGTTAGAAAATTTGAAACAGGCTTAAGCCTTATATGCAGAGAAATATGAGGAGAAAATAAGGGCTACAATTTCCAGTTTTGCAGATACAGTAAATACCTCATTGCTTTATAACAATGTAAGTAAAATTATGGAAATATGGAATGAGCTGAGGAGAGATAAGGCCATTTTGACACCCATTTTTGATAGATGGAGGCCTAGGGAGAAAGATCTAGAGTTCATGTGTGTATCCTGTGATGAAGCAAGAGCCAATCCCATTATTAAATCCAATTCTGACGTTGCTAAAGTCTTAATGCAATTGGCAGCAGAGGTGGATAATGTGGATAGGAAGGTTAATTTGTGCAAGAAGGAGTACACTGATCAAGTTTTTGAGTTGCTCCCAAGAATTTTTGCTAATCAGGATTAGTTAAAAGACAAGCAGATATGGCTTAAGGAGATAGAAGCCAAATTGTCAGCAAGAGTTAAAGGAATCATTGATCTTGATGATACTTCTTTCTTTGTTGTGACAATACAAGAGATAGAAAAAATTAAGTCACATTATGGTTTTCTTAATTCAGAAGTCAACAAACTGAGGAATTCTTGGAAAAGGTTGACTAAAATTAATGATGATGTGATTAATTTTTCATGGCTGACAGAAGAGATATATAGTGAGTGGGCAACTAAATATGCCACCCAGGATCCGGAACAATTGGAGAGAACCTCTTAAAAGACAGAAGAGGTTGCAACCGAACAACATGTTGAAGTAACTATAGAGGCTGAAAAAAGCTTGTAACCTCTTTATTTTGAAAGAAATGATTGTAACAAACTCTCCTTGAGAAGTCCGAAGCTTTGTGCATCCATATTGTTATAAATGGATACCAGGACTAAGGGAAGAGGGATCGCAAAAAAAAAAATTTGTAAAAAAACACTGCAGAAATTTATTTGAGCTTTTCTAAGTTTAATGGAGAATCAAAATTTCTTGTAATACTTTCTGAACTAAATATCAATATACAGACCATCGGTTTTGAGTAAAGCTCTGTGTTGTCTTCAAGTTTGTTCGCAAATTTGTTTACTGTTTTCATTCTGAATGATCCAGGGTTGTTCTGTTTGAATGGAATTGCAAAGCAATTTTAGTATAAGTGTTCATTAGCTTTTCTCTTCAGGAGGGAAATTAAAGAGGCGAAGATCACTCATACCAGTAAACTCTCTGGAATAAACTTTGAATTTTGATGACCATAGCTTGGTTTATAACGCTTGAGTTCTTGTAGGTGTCAGGCATATACAAGGATTGATAGAAACCAAGTTGACGGGAAGCATAAAGATGTTTTGTTTGAGGAGTCTTATTTGAGTTTAGATGACTCTGTGACCTTGGATAAGGCACTAGTATTAAATTGAAGTTGTTTATTGCATACTTTTGTTGATCAAAAATGCTGAACATAAGTACAATTTCCATTCTTTGTTTTCAGTTGTTTTCAAGGTGAATAGACCCATTGGTTTTCTAGACTGGTTTACTGTGGGTTTATGTTCAAAAGCGTGAATTTAATTCATAAAGGTATACCCACCTGGGCTCTGAGTAAGCCCAAAGTGTAGAAGGTCTAAACCTTGTTATATGTTGTCTTGAGAATTTCCTTATCTTTGATATCTCTTCTGCACCAAGCTTTAAAACATATTATTTTGAGGATATTAAAGGGAATCAGATTTTGAAGACAACAAAAGTGGTGACTCTACTGGGAAGAGTTATAACAAAAGTGGCGACTCTGCTGGGGAGAGTTATAACAAAGATATAAACACAGATCTATGTTGAGGCTTGTAAAGAAAATTATTGTGTGTTCATGGATAAGATTGTTTGTTTTAATTATTCCCATAGTTTTGTGGGTGGAGACTCTGTTACTATTGAACCAGTCCTTGTGAGATATGGATTTTCTAAAAGGAAGACAAGTGAGATGCAAGGGACAAAGAACACAAGATCATTCATGAAGAAACATCCTCGTGAAACTCTGCAAGAAGGTCTGCCAGAATAGTCACGAAGAGGCCAGAAGAGATCTGTGTTGCATGAGCCATCGAATGCTGCTTGGGTGCAGAAAAACAATAATACTGGTAAGATACCTGATCGACCTGTCTATGCAAAGTCTAATTCATCTTCTAGAGATTCAGAGCATGATATTTTAGGTTTCCATTCAGGATTATTTGGAAATATTGATGATGCACCTATTTTAAATCGAGATCTATCTCATGCTAGTAATTCTGCAAAATATAGAACCAGTTCAAATGCAATTAGGCACTCTGTTCCTAGGACAATAGATGGGAACATTAGTCTAATTGACATAGATCAAATTAATGTATCAAACTCTGAAGAAAACTTCCCTGATGAGGATAAGATGTCCCAAGAGTCCATCATTTAATCTCCCTAAGAGCCCAAAAGGAGGCAAATAAGGAGAAGGAAGTTAAAGCCAAATTAATGGAAAGAGATAGGCTTCTTAGACAGATAGCTGATCTTGAAATGCTTGCTAAGGAAAAAGAAAAAAGTGATGAGGAAGGCCTTGTGATTAGAGAAATCCTAATCCCTAAAACTAGACAAGCCTGTAAGTCGGTAGCCCAACCAATTAGGGAAGTATTTAATGACTCCCAACTTCCTAAAGCTAATCTAGATAAAGGAAAACAGAAATGGGTAGATGATGGAGTAGAATCTAAAACTGCAGAAGAGATCTCTCATAGGATTCTAGCACATGAGAGAGAGATGCAAAGGATGAGGAAGGAAAAGGAAGATCTCCAAATGGAATTGGAAAAGGCTGAGTTAGAAGCAGCGAATCAAGAAGTAAAAAGAAAGATTAACTACTTAAAGGCTCCCCCTATTATATTCCCATCAGAAGATCTTAGCAAGCCTAATCCCCAACACATTTCATTTCCTCTGGTTAATGCTCAACCTGTAGTAAAGGCCAATATTGCCTCGGTAAGCCAATTACCTGTGAATAAGCAGTACACCCCAGCACCTCAATCTCCAATCCCAAAAGCTAAAATGACCATGGGAAATAATAGTTCTATTACCCCTTTTCAAAGAAGGCCAATCAATCTAGAACAATATAGGCAATTGTTTTTCGATGGGATCCCAGGGTATCCGAATCATGTTCCCACTGAGTTAAGAGACAGACTTCATAAATTTGCTAGGAACAATGCAATTAGTGTTGAGGAACATTTGAAATCTTTTGAGGATTTAATAAATGATTATGAGATAGCAGATGAAGATGTTATTATGAAACTGTTTGTTCAATCCCTAGTTGATGATGTAAGAGACTGGTACAGAGGTCTTCCAATAAGTAGCATAGGTTCATGGGAAGATTTTAAAAATTGTTTTCAAGAGCAGTATGGTGACAAGAGTAATGTAAGTTTCATGCTAAATGAGTTCAATAACATTAGAAAATTTGAAAATGAAATAGTCACTGATTTCAATGCCAGATTCCAAAAAGGCATGCATAGATTGTATCAAATGATGAGGCTAGATGATAACATGTGTCTTAACACATACTACAATGCATTTGATTCCAAAATGGCCTATATCTTAAGAGATAAAAATCCCCATAATTTGAGAGATTCTTTTAGAATTGCCATAAATGTAGAAAGTAATAGAAAAGCATCTGGGAAATTAGGAAGGAGGACAGATGGTAGATTATGGCAAGAAACCAAACAACAACCCAATAAAATTGCTAAAGAGGATGACAAAATAGAGAAGTTGGTTACTGCCATGAAAGATTTGACTGCCAAGGTAAACAAAAATGATAAGCCCCATTATAACTGGCAAGATAGACCTCCTAGATTACATGATATGCCATATAATACAAATTGGAAGGATGGTAAACCCCAAATTGAGAAGCCCAAAACTACCCAAAGTCAAGACACACCTGATCCTTTGAAAGGGAAAATTGTTCACAATATAGAAAATACTCCTCGGTGTATTGCTTGTGATGGACCACATTCCCCTCATCAATGTGCAGTGGCTCAAGCTCTAGAAGAATCTATGAGACTAGAAGCAGAGCTTGACATTAATATGTTTGAAACCATCATAGAAAGTGATGAGGAATCTATGCAAAGTGAATACAGTGATGTGTTGGATAATGAAAAGTTAGTGCAAGGATAGTTAGCCTTAGGTTGGCATCCCACATTAAATGTGGCAACAATTGAAGATGAAGAGGTTCATCTTAGGAGGCCTAGTGAGGAAGAAGTTAGGAATCTCACAAAGGCTGCAATCGCCAAAGCAAAACATAACTATAATTTGAGAGGCACCAAGAGAGATACCGATCAAGGTGAGCCGGGTTCTATGTTTGTAAAAGAAGTCACAAAAAAGGGGGCATCAAGCAGTGCCACTACTTTTCCTAAAGTCAGTCAAGGAAAAGAGGAATAAGTTAAAGATATACCTAAAGGCATAGATGATAAAAATGTTGGTGATGTGCGAGGAGCAGAGACTGTGAAAAAGACAAATCAATCCAAAACAGAAAAAGTTAGGGTTAATACTGAAAAATGCAATAATTCTACATTTGATATGGCCCAAGCTTTAACTCAAATGAAAGTCACTGTTCCATTAATAGAATTGCTAAAGATTAAAGAACATAAGGATGTAGCTTTGTCTTTATTCTCTAGTATATCTGATAGTGACATAGTATTACCCACTGGTTTAGCTAAAGTTGGAAAGGATCAAGAGTTCTGAACCCCAGAGGTTTATGTTGGAACCACTATCACTCAAGAGCCTTCTTAGGTGGATCCCTTCTATGTTACTTTGTTAGTCAATAACCGATTGATTAAAAATTGCATGATAGATTTAGGAGCAACTGCTAATGTAATGCCCTATGGTGTTATGAAAGAATTAGGTTATCAGTAACCACTATGTATGGGAAATGCTATGCCATGGATAACAAAGAAGTGCCTGTGATAGGTACAATGAAAGATGTAGAAGTAAAAATAGCAGCATTTCTTGAAGCCACTTACAAAATGGATGTTATTGTTATAGATACTAAACCCCACTATGGTATGTTACTTTCTAGGTAGTGGGCAGTAGCAGTAGGGGGAAATGTTCAACTAGACTTATCTTATGCTACCATTCCTATTGATGGTAATCAGGTCAAATTATACAGAGAACCACGAGCTTCTAGGGTAATTGAAAATGTAGACCCTAGTATGCTTAATTGTATGATTGATGTAGATTTAGATAATTTTAGACTTCAACCAATTTCACCTCAATTGAAGAATACTGACCCCATTGTAGTCGAGCTACAAGCACAGCAGTATGGGTTGTGGTAGATGTATTTTGATGGAGCTTGTTCCAAAGAAGGATCTGGTGCAAGGGTTCTTTTTGTATCCCCATCAGGTATAACTTTTAAATACTCATTTTTATTGGCATTCCAGTGCACAAATAATACTGCAGAGTATGAAGCCTTACTACTAGGACTTGAGGTTGCAAAAAGGCATGGAATCCAATTGTTGAAAGTAATGGGGGATTCAGAATTGGTTGTCTCTTAGGTGAGATCCAAATATGCATCCAAGAATGATAAATTGAAGTAGTATAAGCATGCTATTTGGGATGTTATTGGGCATTTTGATGCGTTTTCTATTAATTGGATAGAGCAAACAAAAAATATCATGGCATATTTCCTAGCTAATGTTGCTTTGAAAAATGATGATGCAACGCTGACTGGTATTTCCACTGTGGAAATAAAATCTAGGCCTGCTATTCCTGATAATGTGTACAATTGGCAAGTTTTTGCTGATGATGAAGACATTCTTAGGTTTATTCAATGTGTTGATGACTATGATGGACAAAAGATTGATTGTAATGCACTAGTGGAAGTGGTGGACAAAAGAGAGATAGTGTTTGGAAATGATGTTGTCCAGTTGGAAACCAATGAAATACCTAAAGGGCTGGTAGAGCTGGAAAACATGTTTAGTTATAATGATAGTCATTTACTTCAGCAGTCTACCACCAAGTTAGAAGAATTAGAGGAGGTAAACCTGGGGACAGAATCATCCCCTAAGTTGGTATATATTTGAAAGAAATTACCCCCTCATGTTAGGACTAACCTTATCAATTTATTGAAAAGGTATAAGCATGTCTTTGCTTGGTCTTATGAAGACCTAAAGGCGTATAGACAAGATATTTTTCAGCATGAAGTTCCTTTACTTCTAGATGCTAAGCTATTCTGACAGAAACAAAGACTTATCAACCCCTTATTAGAAACTAAAATGCAACAAGAGTTGACCAAATTGAGAGAAGGGGGGATTATCAAACCAATAAGGCATTCTTCATGGGTCTCTAATCTGGTCCCAGTAAGGAAGAAGAATGGAGATATCATATTGTGTGTAGATTTTAGGAATCTGAATGTTGCTTCCCTAAACGATAATTACTCATCCCCAAATATGGAAGCAATGCTACAAAGAGTGACAGGTTGTGATCTTTTATCCATGATGGACGGTTTCTCAGGATACAATTAAGTGTTGGTAAAGGAGTCTGAACAGTTCAAGACAACTTTCACTACTCCATCGGGAACTTATGTATATGTGAGAATTCCATTCGGGCTAAAAAATGCAGGAGCTACATTTCAGAGAGCTATGGATGTAGCTTTCAAAGAATTCATAAACATTATCATGGTGGTATATCAAGATGACCTTACTTGTTTCTCTAAAAGGGTTGATGATCATTGTGGACATCTAGAGAAGGTGTTCGATAAAGCCCTGGAATTTGGTGTATCACTGAATCCCAAGAAATGTCATTTTGGGGTCACTGAAGGAAAGTTATTGGGACACATAGTTTCCAAGAAAGGGGTAAGAATAGACCTTGAGAGAATTGAAGCAATCAATAGGGTGTCTGAACCTAAAAATGTGAAAGGTATCCAATCTTTTTAGGTAAAGTAAATTTTATCAGGAGATTCATTGCAAACTTCGCAGAGATAGTGAAGCCTATTGTCAAATTGCTTAAGAAGGACACAAAGTTTCATTGGGATCAAGAAGCTTCAAAAGCTTTTGATGAGATTAAGAAGGCAATCCAGGAGGCACTAGTGTTGAAATCCCCTGATTATAGTAAGCCTTTTTCTCTGTTTTCTTTTGCTTCATATCACACGGTGGCTGCAGTACTATTACAAAAGGACAATGAAGGATATGAACATCCCATAGCCTTCTACAACAAATCTTTGTAGGCGGCAGAACTAAAATATGAAACCATGGAGAAACAAGCTTATGCCCTAGTTAAAGCTGTTAAGGCTTTTAGGCCATATCTGGTGAATGCAAACATCATTGCCTATGTCCCACATGCTGCAGTTAAAGATATTTTGTCTTAGTCTGAGGTTACTGGGAAGAGATGTAGATGGATCAATAGAATTCAAGAGTTCAACTTGGAAATAAAGATCACCAAATTGGTGAGAGGGTTAGGTTTGGCTAAGCTCATGACTGAGTCAAATCTCATGAATGTAGAAGTACACAATGTTGAGGTTAGAGATGCCTTGGTCACTAGTATTGAGAGGTAACCCTTGTACACAGAGATAATTCAAGTTTTAAGAGGTGATATACTCCCAAAAGAAATGACATACAATCAGAGAAGAACTCTGAAACTCAAGTCCCAAAACTATGTGCTCATTCAGGGTGATCTTTTCTGGAGAAAAAGAGATGGAGAGTTACTAATGTGTTTGGATGAATTTCAAGCTAAACAAGTGTTGACTGAAATGCATGATGGAGTATGTGGAGGTCATTATTCTGCTAAGACTACTGCTGGCAAGATAATACGAGCTGGGTATTATTGGCCCACCTTATTTAAAGATACCCATGCATATGTATGGAGATGTGATCTATGTCAAAGATTCTCATCCAAGCTCAAATATGAAGGAGCCTTACCCCTAAATCCAGTTTCTGTAGAAGCTCCTTTTGTCCAGTGGGGCATTGATTTTATTGGAGAAATTGTTGAGAAATCAGGGAGAGGTCATGGATGGATCATAGTGGCCACTGATTATTTCACCAAATGGATAGAAGCCATTCCTACAAGAAGAGCTACTAGTAAAATTGTCATTGATTTCCTGATGGATAGTATTGTGACTAGATTTGGAATACCTGCAAAATTGGTAATGGATAATGCTATGTGTTTCAGATCAGAAGAATTTGTAGACTTTTGCAATAGTCACGGTATACTCATGTCATACTCATCACCTTATCACCCTCGGGGGAATGGACAAGCAAAATCTAGCAATAAAAGCCTGTTGAATATCATCAAGGAAATCCTAGAGGAAAATAAAAGATCTTGGGATCAAAAGTTGAAGTTAGCTCTATGGGCAGATAGAATAATAGTTAAAAAATCCATTGGAATGTCACCTTTTGAGTTGGTTTATGGTACCCAAGCCAGACTGCCGGTAAATAACCTACTTCCAGTGTATAAGTTTTTGTAGAATGAGGACATGGAGGTATCTGAACCAGTGGAAAACCGAATGATCCAAATTATAGAAATGGAGGAGCTTAGGACTTCTGCCCATAAGAAAAATCAGAAGATCCAGTTGCAGTCAAAGTATCTTTTTGATAAAAGGACATCACTAAGGAAGTTTCAAATTGATGACATGGTTCTTCAGTGGAATGCAAAAGGACAGGATAAAGGAAAGCATAAAAAATTTGAATCACTATGGATTGGCCCTTTTGTGGTTTGTGACCTAAATGGTAAGGATTCATATTTCTTGAAAAATATGGATGATGAAATGCAGGAATTTCCAGTGCATGGACAATTCCTGAAGCATTATTTCTCTTAATGTCCATGCATGGTAGGTCCTTTGTTTGTACATATTTTGTTTTCTTTCCTACTTTTCTGGTTTTGGTCTATGTTTTGGTTTGTTTCTCTAGAGTTTCTGAGTTTTCTTGTGTTGATCTCGCAATCAACCATCCCCAATCAGAGCCGCTGTTATCACTGATTAAAATTGGGTTTTTCTTTTCCCATGATTGGCTATGGTATGTTGAAATTTTTGAATAGGGTGTAATTCCAAATGCTTCAGCTTTGTTCTAGCCTTTAAGGGTTTAAGGGTTTTTTATTTTAGATCCTATTGTATTTGTTTTAAGCCCTTTGGTTTCTAATCTTTCATTACTTTATTCACTTAAGTAATGGGTCACGGGGTCGTAGGATGTGTCCCCCCTTGTTGTTTGCCTAGGCGGTCATGTTGATTAATCAAAAATTTTATGTCTTGTATGTTTTTCTTCTAAAGTTGTCGGGCCCAGTAACTAGTGCGCATCTCGCAGATGGATCCACGGCTCACGTTATTTTGCTAGGCGAAGTTGCGTGTAGTTTATAGCCCGCAAAATAGCGAAAACCACATGGCATGCCACATTGATGATCCAGCTAGTTGTTGACAACGAGTAAAATGGTAGCATGTGGCACAAGTCACAACAGTCAGTGGGTCAAGGTTAAAGGCTAAAAGGCAGGCCCCAGAGGTGAGTCATGTCGTAGGTAGATATGACCTGGCGGGTGTAGCTGTTAATAACACCTAGAGCCTCGTGGTTTTCTTTTGGCAAATGATAGAGTGTCAAGTCAGCTCCGACAGTGACTGGGTGCTAGGTGTTCACGACGAGTCAGCGGGCCCACCCCTCCTGAGAGCCTTTTCAGAGGATTAAACGTTGATCACCTTGAGAGATGATCTAACGGTCCGCGCTATTTCATGAAGGTAAGGTGCTCACTCTTTAGGCCTGTGAAATAGTGAGAGTGAACGAGAACCGTCCATGTGTCATTATGATGACTTGGAGGATGCAGCTGTTGAGAAGAAAGTGGGGCCCCATGGTTTTCTTTTGGCAAATAACAGAGTTACAAGTCAGCTCCGACAGTGACTGGGTGCCAGGTGTTCATGACAAGTCAGCGGGCCTACCCCTCCTGAGAGCCTTTTCAGAGGATTAAACGCCGATCACCTTGAGAGATGATCCAACGGTCCGTGCTATTTCACAAAGGTAAGGTGCTCACTCTTTATGCCCACGAAATAGCGAGAGTGAACAAGAAACCGTCCACGTGTCATGATGATGACCTGGAGGATGCAGCTATTGAGATGAAAGTGGGGCCGTGTGGTTTTCTTTTGGCAAATAACAGAGTGACAAGTCAGCTCCGACAGTGACTGGGTGCCAGGTGTTCACGACGAGTCAGCAGGCCCACCCCTCCTGAGAGCCTTTTCAGAGGATTAAACGCTGATCACTTTGAGAGATGATCCAATAGTCCGCGCTATTTTGCGAAGGTAAGGTGCTCACTCTTTATGCCTGCGAAATAGCGAGAGTGAACGAGAACCGTCCACGTGTCATGATGACATGTGGTCTAAGAAGAAAGTGTAGGTCCACCAAGGTGGAACTGTCAGTATAAAAGAAAAACACGTGGCCAGTATCAAGTGGAATGCGAAGGGGATTTCAAGGCCAATGATCACTCGCCACGTGGTATTATATAGCCAATAGAAAAGTGGGACCCTGAGAAAAGCCAAAGCCGTCAGTAAATCTAACGCTCGATCAAGTTTCTTTTGATCGAACGGTTGGCGTTATTTCGTAGGACTAAGCTTCCCAATAGTTATGCCTCGTGAAGTTGCGAAAGAACAAAATGAAGCACTTGCAGGAATGTTGTTACCCATTGGAGCGAAAAATATGAATTCTTGTATGAATTCAATTTTGAAGGGACGACCGAAGCATTCAGAATCAATGTTATAGTTAAGGCCCTGAGTACAAATATTTGATTTCCTAACAACCGGGTAAAGATATATTTTAAAGGATTTTGTAGAAGAGCAGACGCAGAGTTATTTTCCTGATATACAGAGCAAGTCGGTTCAGTTGCAGAGCAAATTCTTTCAAGCAAAGAACAGGTTCTCTTGTATTTTTGTGTAGCAATTCTTGTGCAGTGTTCTAAAATAGACAATTAATTCTTCGCAGAGTTGTTTAAGAGTGGCATTTATTTCTTGCATTTACAAAATGGCTCCCAAAAGGGAATTCTCCTGCAAGGTTAACTATTTAGAAAGAAGTGTATGTGATGACTTTTTAGAATAGTTGACATTGTCAACCAATCACACATCAACGGCTAAAGAGTTAGTACCCAGGGCTCCCCGTCTAAAAATAGGAGAAGGATTATATGACAAGGGCAATTGGTTAAGAGACCCACAGGTTGGACTGTCTGGGTTGAGGCTATTTAAAGTGGGATTCAGAATGAGAAATTCTCCTACCCTGCAAAATAGTAACTGGAAATTGGATGTTGGAAAACTAGTTGTCCCAAGAGTATTCATGGATACAGACCTACTAACCCAAATGGCGTTAAATTATGATCCAGTCACAAGATGTATCTGGGATGTAAATGGGAAAACCCTTGTTGAAATTAATGGTGAAGAGTTTAGGACTGCATTTGGGCTTATTGAGTTCACAAATTTCCTAGAACCTATAAATTTCACATCATTAGCCCAAATTTATGGTGCATAGAGGAGTCATCTCAAGAATGGGCCTCTCAAGGAACTTTTTGTGAAAATAGGAGGGTTAACAGTTGTAGGACCTAACACACAAGAGCCCTTCTCATTAGGTATGTTTACCCTAACGGCTAAAGGAATGTACTGGGCACTTTGTCAAGTTCTAGGAGAAGATGCTGAAGCAAATATGCCAAATCATTACTTGCTAATGATTGCCCAGATTTTGAATCATTCTCTTGCTATCACATTTGATTATGCCTCTTTCATTACCGATGCTATCCATGGAGGGTTGATAGGAATAAAGAATGGAAAATTGGATAGACCTTTCGGATGGTATTCACTCCTAATGCACCTTTTTCTCTTCAAAGGTGGTGATTATTTTTCTAGTGGACTAGACCTGGTTAAGGAGAAGGAAGGAGAAAAAATGCCAATACAATTATGGAGTACTATGTTGTCATGGGATAGAGAGGATGCTAGTTTTTTGAAGTTTGATAAATATTTTGCATCCAAAATAAGGACTCTCCTCTACTCTAATAACCCAAGAGTCCCCAAGGTTCTTCTAGAATTCATAAGGCCAAAAGAATTCGCAGAGAATATAAAAATTGGTCATAACTGGGGTGACATTTATTTATATCCAGTCTCCACAGTTTTCAGAGTTTTTGGTTTCAGGGGCACTCCATTTTTGTTACCTTACCAGGTCCCTCTCAAAGTGGGAATAGCGGAGATCCTTAGGCAAATCGATGGCCTACAAGAAGCAGAGTTGACAGGCAGAGGTAAAGGGACTATTTTCCCTGTAGCTACCATAGCCCACCAATTTGTAATAACAAAGGGAGGCTGGAACTCCTTTAAAGATTTCCTCAAACCTTATCATTTGTCCACTGCAGTGTGTAGGTGTGCTGATCAAGAGGACTTCTTCAACGGTGTGTTTAGAAAGAAGGTAGCATGCAGAGGTAGACCTCATCAATTCCAGTTTCTTAAAGACCTCATCAGAAATGAGTTTGATCTAGATGAGCAGGAGCTAAAGAAAGAAAAGTGGGTGGCTTATAAGAAAGCCTTGGATTTTGTGCATTAGTTTGATGCTAGCTATGACCCATTGTCTAGCTTCTTCCCACTAGAAGAGAAAATAAAGTTTTTGATTGTTTTTTTTGAGGATGTGATGCAAACACTGAAGGAGAAGAAGGAAGCTGTGATTAAGAGCAACCCTGAAAAAGTCAGAATGATCCTAAGCAGGTCAGCTTTTAGCAAAGCAATTCCTCCTGGTGATTACACATTGCACAAGAAATCAGGTTACAGTGTGCTAGTGCCTACAACAGGGGAGCCCTCTACATCCAAAGGAAAGAGGAAGATACAAGATGTCATTGACATCCAAGACAGCCCAAAGAAGAAAAGGGTGGGGAAGGAAGTGCAATCAGATACAGCTTTGTATTCCCCATCCCAATCCCCTATCCATATAGGAGATGAACAAGCAGTAGCTGAATACCTCTTGCAGTTGGGTAGTTTAGGGGAAATTGCATACACCTAGGATGAAGTGGAGGAAGGGATGCCAAAAGAACCCATTGATGGTGAAATGGATATCAGCTCTACTAAATTTAAAGGCTAGGAGTGGGATCCTGAGATAAAAAAGGCAAGTAGTTCCTTTCTAGCTGATGACAATTTTTTCACATCGGAAGCATTTATGCAATTCATTTGGAAATAGCATATAGATAGATATAATGCTAGATGTGAGACAAGAAAGGCTGAGCAGCCCAATAAAGATCCAGCCTCAGTGGAAGAAGAAAAAAAACAAGAGATGATGGAAGAATTCAAAACCATCACCCCTGAGCAGGGAAGAGATATGGTAGGACAAGCTGGAGTGCTTATCTTACCAGAGTGGGATATTGCAGATGCCCTGGTATTAGATGCAGTAAGAAAAGAAACTAAACCCATGGAAGGGGTTACTTTCAATAAGGATAATGCTGCATTAGTTATCTGGTCTCTCAAGAGGAATGAGAGCAAGAAAGGCAAAGACACCCCAGGGTCAAGTTACCTCGGCGAAATGATGGTAAAGAGAGTGCAGAGTACAGGGGTAGTAGAGGCTACTAGCACTGTCTTAGAAACTGCAAAATTCAGTGTTGCAGTGGCAGAGAAGGAAGCCAAAGAAAAAGAGGCTCTCCAAATTAAGTTGGAAACAGTTTTAAAGGCCTATAACAGTGCCAAGGAGGAGGTAAGAGGTAAAGATAACATCATTGCTAAATTGCAGAGCCAGTTGATGGGACAATACCAACAAGGTGAGTCTTCAACACTGATGATTTCCTCTTCTCCTGCAAGACCTCCACCTACTATCCATATCATTGAACTTCCACCATCTCCAGCACCTTCTAGCTCTCAGATGATTGAAATCACTCCCTAGGAGTTAGAAAATTTGAAATAGGCTCAGGCCTTATATGCAGAGAAATATGAGGAGAAAATAAGGGCTACAATTTCCAGCTTTCCAGATACAGTAAATGCCTCATTGCTTTATAACAATGTAAGTAAAATTATGGAAATATGGAATGAGCTGAGGAGAGATAAGGCCATTTTGACACCCATTTTTGATAGATGGAGGCCTAGGGAGCAAGAGCTATAGTTCATGTGTGTATCCTGTGATGAAGCAAGAGCCAATCCCATTATTAAATCCACTTCTGACGTCGCTAAAGTCTTAATGCAATTGGCAGCAGAGGTGGATAATGTGGATAGGAAGGTTAATTTGTGCAAGAAGGAGTACACTGATCAAGTTTTTGAGTTGCTCCCAGGAATTTTTGCTAATCAGGATCAGTTAAAAGACAAGCAGATATGGCTTAAGGAGATAGAAGCCAAATTGTCAGCAAGAGTTAAAGGAATCATTGATCTTGATGATACTTCTTTCTTTGTTGTGACAATACAAGAGATAGAAAAAATTAAGTCACATTATGGTTTTCTTAATTCAGAAGTCAACAAACTGAGGAATTCTTGGAAAAGGTTGACTAAAGTTAAAGATGATGTGATTAATTTTTCATGACCGACAGAAGAGATATATAGTGAGTGGGCAACTAAATATGCCACCCAGGATTTGGAACAGTTGGAGAGCGCCCTTGAAAAGACAGAAGAGGTTGCAACCGAACAACATGTTGAAGTAACTGTAGAGGCTGAAAAGAGCTTGTAACTACTTTTGCGAAAAGCTTGTAACCTCTTTATTTTGAAAGAAATGATTGTAACAAACTCTCCTCGAGAAGTTCGAAGCTTTGTGCATCCATATTGTTATAAATGGATACCAGGACTAAGGGAAGAGGCATCGCAAAAAAAAAAAATTGTAAGAAAATGTTGCAGAAATTTATCTGAGCTTTTCTAAGTTTAATGGAGAATCAAAATTTCTTGTAATACTTTTTGAACTAAATATCAATATACAGACGATCGGTTTTGAGTAAAGCTCTGTGTTGTCTTCAAGTTTGTTCGCGAATTTGTTTACTGTTTTCATTCTAAATAATCCAGGGTTGTTCTGTTTGAATGGAATTGCGAAGCAATTTTAGTATAAGTGTTCGTTAGCTTTTCTCTTTAGGAGGGAAATTAAAGAGGCGGGGATCACTCATACCAGTAAACTCTCTGGAATAAACTTTGAATTCTGATGACCATAGCTTGGTTTATAACGCTTGAGTTCTTGTAGGTGTTAGGCATATACAAGGATTGATAGAAACCAAGTCGACGGGAAGCATAAAGATGTTTTGTTTGAGGAGTCTTATTTGAGTTTAGATGACTCTGTGACCTTGGATAAGGCACTGGTATTAAATTGAAGTTGTTTATTGCATACTTTTGTTGATCGAAAATGCTGAACATAAGTACAATTTCCATTCTTTGTTTTCAGTTGTTTTCAAGGTGAATAGACCCACTGGTTTTCTGGACTGGTTTACTATGGGTTTATGTTCAAAAGCATGAATTTAATTCACAAAGGTATACCCACCTGGGCTCTAAGTAAGCCCGAAGTGTAGAAGGTCTAAACCTTGTCATATGTTGTCTTGAGAATTTCCTTATCTTTGATATCTCTTCTGCACCAAGCTTTAAAACATATTATTTTGAGGATGTTAAAGGGAATCAATTTTTAAAGACAACAAACATAGTAACAGATTTCCAAATTTTAAAGTTCTTTTCTTATCCTTCTTTATCTTTCCAAGGTTGTCTATTAGTTTATCCTTTAACCATTCACAGATGTCAATTTTTGCATTGTCTGTTACCATATCATAAGCACTCTTAATGCATAAATTTGAAATTGAGTTAAGTCTATTGGCATGAGTGGCTTTGTAACCTAATATCATACTTAAGAATCTCACATTTGTATCCTTTACATTGTTAACCCTTAGAGATCTTTTATCAAATGTTGCACCTGTTAGGTCTGTGACTAAATCATTTGAAACTTTCTTGTTTTTGTCTGGTCCTCTACCAGTGGCTGGTAACCCTGTGATAGCCTTTACCACTTCCTTGGTGATATTATGAATTGCATCTAACCAGAAAAATTCTCCATGAACTCTACTTAACACTATCCTAATCACATCCTTAGGTAATTCAGGAATGCTAAGGATTTCTGTGAATCCTAAGGTTTCAATGATTTTGTGTTCAGCTTTAACATTGCTGGTATCATCACATATCTCAGTTTTATACATGGTTTTGATTTCCTCTTCTCCTAACTCTTCAATATTGCAGTGAATATACATTCTAGGATCTTCAGCATATACAACACCTTTAGGGATTTGAGAAAATGCACCTAAAGTATCATCCTTCTTTGCTATTTTGGGGACCAACTGAAATATAGGCCTAGGTCTTTTAATTACTTCCACAATAGTAGGGTTCACTATGTATTCAATTGCAGAGGTGGATGCCATGATAAAATACCTTTCTCTATCTTGGATGGATGATTTCTTGGAGGGTGCTTGCTTCTTCCTCAAAATGCCTTAGCTCAGAATCTTCATGCTCTCTGAAAGTTTAAAATCATGGTGAAATGAAATGGAGCCAAAACCTTATTTTATAAAGTCTTTTTTGTTATCTACCACATTAATTGCATGTTGGTTAAGTATTTACTTAACATTGTTTGCCGGTATTAAGTGATTTTCAACTTCTTATCTCTAACCAAGGGAATAATAGCACATGTGTCATTAGATTGCCAAACCCTCAAGAAAATTTTCTTCAATTAGATGAAGAACTTCCTACCAGTGGAGCACTGCTCTGTCCTACCGGTGAAGCATCACTCTGTCCTACCAGTGAAGCATTAGTTGGTTCTACCGGTGGAGGAGTATTCTGAATATTTAGATTAGCTTTTCTAATCCATTGCTTTGAGAATTCTTGCTTAACCTCTTCAAATTTTTCTTTACCTTTCAAGCTAGCACTTTTGTTGTCAAATGATGTGCCTCTACTTCTACAAAATTTAGCAATATGCCCAATCTTGTTACATGCATAACAAGTTACATTATTTTTCTGAATAGCTTTCCCATAACCTATGCTGGTTTGTGTTCTACATTGATTAGATAGATGTCCAAATCTTCCACAAACATAACATCTCACATTCATTCTGTAGTTTTCAGAGTTATGACCAACTTTGTTGCATTTGGAACATTGACCGGTGGGTGTATTGATATTCTGATAATTCCTAGATCTACATTCATTTTCCCTTTGACCATACTTATTATAGTTAAAGCATTTTCCATTGAGTTTATAAGCATTAGGTGGTCTTACCAGTTTGCTGTGATCCTGAGTATTTGCAGTACCGGAGCTTTCTCCAACTTCAAAGCCAATTCCAGAAGTGTCACCTTTGGGTTTTTGATTCTTCAATAAGGTACCAAGTTCTTCTGAACTTTTCTTGAATTTTTCTTTATGTTGATTTGTAGTTTCCAATTCCCTTTCCAAGATTTCTTTTTGTCTCATTAGTTCATTTGAGTCATTCTGAGTATGCATCAAATCTGTCTTTAACATGTCATTTTCATAGCTAAGTCTTGTATTCTCATTTGCTGCATCACTTAGTCTTCTAGTCAATTCTTCTGCATTCTTCTTTCTATCCTCAATCTCTTTGCAAAATCTTATAGTCATATCTTGCATTTCATTTTTTGTTGTCATGATCTCTTGTTTTAGCTTGCTTATCATATCATTAAGTGATTCCTTTTCATCATTCTCATTTTGCAATTTTTCACAAAGTTCTCTTCTCTTATTTCTTGTAACAGTAAGATTTACTTGAAGTGCCTGAATAATATCCTGAGTTGCTCTTCAATCATCTTCTAATTTGATATTTTCAACTTCTTTGCATCATAGTCAATAAGAGCTCCTTCAAGTTGCTTCATCAAATTTTCCATCTTTACCGGTGTCAAGATCTTCCTCAAGTTGTTAGGCTTCTAAACATAGAGGACTAGGCTCTAATACCAATTTTTAGGATTCCCACGGATACTGAGAGGGGGGGGGTGAATCAGTATCTAACCGGTGAGTAGTATTTATTAAGTTAAAACATCCAGAACATAAAATAGCAGTATACTAGTATGTAAGAATTAAAACAATAAACAGAATCAGAAACATCCACATGAAAAGAACACCATAACACAAGATGTTTAACGAGGAAACCTGGTGTGGGAAAAACCTCAGTGGGATTTGTGACCCACAATATTCACTTACTGGCCAATAAGAAAATATTACTTACAATAGGGGCTTGCACATGTAAGAAGGCCAACTGCCTAGAGCTCATTGCTCAATAAGAAGTCACACTGACTTACAATGAGGATTATACTAATCCAAAGACTTGTACTTCTTTACAATAGAATCTCCAATGCTAGATTCAGTACTGGTTCTAACTATGTTCTTTACATATACCCTTGACCTATAATTCACACATTAGGTCTACCTAGTAATTTTCTTTATGCTCACTCACTTACACACTTAAATGTCTACATTGATCTCCTTTATATACAAGAGTCATTTTACAATTTGCCAAGTTAGCTTACAATAATAATCAAAATATTACATATCAAAAATCCTATCAGCCTCTATGCTAGTATATATCTTTTCTTTTGCATCGGTCTTGGTGTCAGTGTAGAGTGATCTTGTTGATGCCGGTGCACTATCTTGCTTGTGTAATGCTTTGCCGGTATGATGTGTTGCCAGTTCCATAGGATTGCAAGGTTTCCATCAATGACAAAACCTTCAATCATACACAATGTCTCATTGGAGTGTCCATATGCCAACAAACTCCAGTTTCAGATTCAAGGCATCTGATATTGATTTGCAACTATAATACCCAAGTTCAATGGGAAATACCACCCCAGATTCACCCTTTGCCCCTAATATTTTATCTATATAAGCCAATTGCCTACTTACTTCTGTAAGCATGTAGCTATCAAAGGCATACCAGGGTAATTTGAATGTTTGGCCTTCAAAACCATCTATCTGTATGTAAGTAAACCGCGGAAATTGGATAAAGAAACTCCCATATATACTCACAAATTCCATAGCCTTAATGGAATTTCTCTTGTTTGCATCACCCTGAAGTTCAAAGGTCAGTCTTCCTGCAAAGACTCCATTCCATCTGTCAATTTTTTCAACATATCTCTATTGTTGCAACAAAGGGTAATAATTGTAAACCCTCACTCCATCAATCCAGGGTTCACTGGGTAATCTAGGCCAATATCTTGTGCAAGCTAAAATATAAAATAGGTAAGAAGACATATAAAACCCAGTCATCCCACAAAATTGCTTAGTCCTTCGTGAAGGCTGTCCACAATTACCTAAGACCAATCTAGAAATATATCACTAGATAGAACCACTTGGATGAAAAAGTACATCCAATCTTCCCAGTAGAAGGAATGTGAATTCTCATTTACTCTGTTCAAAAGAACAATAATGTCCTGCACCTTTGTGGTGAGGTGTTCTCTAGTTAGGGGTTTGGGTAGTCATGATCCTCCTTTCTGAACCCTCAAGAGACAATTTCTTACAATTACACTTTTGTATTTTCTCTTCTTCTTAGAGAAATAGGCATATGAATTTCCAATGGTCCAATGCTCATATTCCTCTTTATGAAAAATAACCATTGTCACCATCACTGTTTCCCTATTAATATTGACTAACACCTCACCATCACATGTTTTGATACACCTATTCTCAAAGTCATATCTATTTATACAAGCCAACACTAAATTTGGACACGACGCGATGAGTGGGAATGCAGCAGCTTCGACAAGATGACTCTTAACTATCTTCTCAATTAATGAACTAGCTTGAGGTTTCTTAGTCCTTTCAAGGAAATCCCCCAAATCTACATGAACTAAGGAGGTGTCTTCCATTTCTGGCAAGATACTCACTAAACATGAGGTTCAGTCTAACTTTGGCAGCACTGGCCTCATTTTAACTATCTATTCCCTTAACCAAGAAATTTTAATAGTAACACAGTATGCTACCCCAACAATTTTAAGATTTCCACCTTTTCTATACTGATAAAACTTCAGTACACAACGAAACACAACATAGAAGAAAACAACTAAACTTACTTGATAACACCATGAAAACTAAAAATTCTTCTAGAGAACAAAGCTGGATTTACCTTCGGCGCCTCCAATTCATTGAAGTATGGCAACTATGACCTTCCTAAATATGGAAATAAACTCATACATTTTTCCTTTAATCAGACAGGTAAATATCTATAGGGCCACACACACTTCATCATTAATTACTTAAGCATGCAAAGTAATGGTGAAATGACAAACCTGACACCTTCTTAATTATCCATCACTTCTGCATAGGCAATTTGATGTGTGCATGATTACTTTCCACATTTAGAATTTCAAAAAGATGAATAAGAGAATATTCCTTCTTGTCGTGCCACTTTTATTTCCACCAAAAATCTTTCAAGTTAGTTTGAAATAAAATTATGAACCTTGAACCACCTGAACAAAAAGTTCAATAGTTCAAGTTCACTTAAGAAATATAATAGTAACGAGCGACACATAAACAACACTAGGAATGAGAAGCAAAAGAAAAGGACTATTTAAAGTGAACCTTGAACCTTTTGTATTGCTTGAAATTTGGTTCAAGGTTCAAGACCGCATATCAACTCAAAGTAAAAAGACTCATGCTCGTCATATAACAACACATTGCCGCAACTCACTAAAAGGCATTTCAAATCTTGAACCTTGAACCTTTTGAAATTTGGTTCAACGGGTTCAAAACTTCAATGACCAAAAAAAAAAATGCGCTTGTTCACACAGTGAAAAATGTGTGTGTGAAAAGTGGTATGAGAATCTGTATCTGCAAGACACAACACTTCAATTAAGTCATTACATGCATGGTTAATCAGATATAATCAATGAATAAATAAACCATAACAAATCGACCCATTGCCTTCTAAAAGATGCGAGTATAAGATTGCTCTCAGATTATAAGCAATACCAGTGACTAGACAACATCAAGACAAAGGATTTTATCTATATGAACATGATGAATGCTAGATGGATGCAATATTAATCTAACAACATTTTTGCAATATTAAACTAAATGATTTAATTAATATGAAATAATTAATATGCAATATATCAATGAAATCCTAGAGCAAAAATAGTATAATAACAATATATTCTCCAGACTCTCTTTGAATGAGAGATGACCCTGAATTTATAAAAAATTCAGAAAGAAACCAACGGCTAAGATCAAATGATGATGAGCGGTCAAGATTTTCCAAGAGGAAGCACAATCCAGGTGAATTGATGTGGTTGGATGCTTTTCTCAGTTTTAAAGGAAATTGAACTAAAAATAAGATTAAATCAAGAAAAGACTGATTTAAAGGAAATTGAACTAAAATTAAGATTAAAATTAGGAAAAAACTAATTTATTCTCTATTTCATTCAATTTTAATATTTAATTGTTTTAATTCTTTTCTTTGAGATTATCTATCAATTTTTAATTTGTTTTTTTCAAGATTATCTCCAATTGATTTCTTTTCTCAAATTTTAATTCTTTTTTGTAAATTGATTCCTTTTTTGATTTATTTCCATTTTTGAAGATTTGTGCTCAATTGATTTATTTAATTTAAATTAATTCTTCTTTCTTGATTTGTTTCCTTTTTTGAAGATTTATGGCAATTTGATTTATTTAATTAAATATGCTAGGATATTTAATTAAAATAAATAAGATAATTGTTTAAAATGATTTACTTGGAATGATTTAATTAACTAAATAAATATTTAATTATTATTGATTGATTGATTTGCCTTGTGACATTTGATGATTTTAGGAATTAATTGTGTGCTCAAGATTGATTTAATTGTCTTTGGTTAGGACCTTGATGACATTGTCGAGATTAGGGGCCTATGGTTTAGATGACCATTTTTAGGGTATTACATTTGCCCCTCTTTGAATTAATGTGCGAGCAACGCGTTGGTTCAAAGAATAGTTGATGTCTAGGAGATGTCAGTTCTGAACTTGATTGATCACGAACTACATAAAAAAGTGAGGTGTTTAGTTTGATTCGAAGCAACAAAGCTGAATAAAGTCTGATTAACGTGATACCGTTCCGGAACTTGATTGAACTTGGGAACGATAGAAAACAAAAGATACTGAACTTGAACTTGATTGATCAAGAAGCGGATCTTACTGATCTAGAAATTGATTGAACTTAGATACAGTGAGTGATGATAAAAATCAATCTTGAACTTGATTGATCAAGATACGACGAAGATAAATTATTTAGCTTGATCAAGAAATGAATAAAATGTAACACCTGTTTAGATTTAGCATGATAGAAGATACTCTTTAAACCCTTAATTGAGTTTAAACGAAAAATCAGCTTGATGAAAAGCGATGGAACTGATTAACGTAAAGAGTTTGATTCAGATAAAAGACAAATATCAGCTTGATATGAAGCGATGAAACTGATATGCCCCTAGAGATTGATTTGGATGAGATGATCAAGAAATCTCAACTTGATATAAAGCGATGAAGTTGAGATGCCCCTAGCGATGAGGTCTTATTTGATTTTCTTTAGTTGAAAAGATTTTTGCTTGACTTTCGATGAAGTTTTAAAAAATTTCTCGACATTGAAGAATGTGAGGTCATAAGGTCATGAGTATGCCCCCTCGGGAGCGAAATCGAAAGATAGCGAGGGTTCATGATGATTATAGGCAATTTTGAGCAATGATAAGTTGTTTTGAGCACAAATGATTCAGAGGAATTTTTGAAATTTTAGCGAGAAATTGAGCGCAAAGTTGATTTGTAGAAATTAAATTGAGATTCAACGTTGATTCATGAGAAATTGAGCGCAATTAGAAGAGAGAACGAGCTTTTGATGAAAAGCATTAAGTGGTCCAAATTTTGAAATTGACTAGCAAAATGATCTTAATTTTCGATTTTGATCCCGAAAATGGACTCAGGACAACTGATTTACAAGCTCGTGATTTGATTTCATCGTACTTGTGTTGATGGATTATGAGATGTTGTTCTATATGCTTTATTCTATATGTATGCATTTCTTTTCAGCATGAATGTATGCAATGCAAATGATCATGGATGTCTATTTTTGTTTCTTTTCATATGCAAATAAATGATAATGCAAATGAGTAAGGATAATGAGTAATGCAATTTTTTTATCTTTCTATGCAATAAGATGAATGCAAATGAATGATAGTGAATGTATGAATCTATATAATATGCTTATGTATGCAGCTAAACATCTGAAAACACAAGTACTTGATCAGAAAATGATGAAAAGAGACCACTTAACGAAGAAATGGTGACGCTCCAACTCTCATTCAACAGACAAAGAGGAAGCATTGTTACTATACCAAAATCACTCCAAATTCACAAAATGCAGAATGAAATGCAAGATGAGATGCAAAATGAGATGCAACCTAAACCTAGTCACTGGACTTTGAAAAGTTTAATTGTCATCATTGAGCGTTTTACAATTATAGCAAGTAGAATAGAGTTCATTTCTTTTCATGTGCAATATTAATTATCTTGTCCACAATGACCCTTTTTTCGTTCATATCCTTGGACAAATTATGCATGGACCCGGATTGCACAATGAAGAAATTCCCTCAAAACAAACAAAGAAATGATGGGAACCTCCCTGTAGCATTCAAATAAGCGGAGTCGAGGTATGTGAGGCGATTCCACCTTGATGTGAGGGCTCTTATCACAGACACCCAGCTAATTTAGATGTTTCCAGATCATTGGGATCATTCCTTCAAGCAGCAAACAAGAAAATATTATGCCCCCAATCCTTTCTCCTCTTAGTCAAGATAGACTTCCTTGAGTTACTCAAAGGGATAATAATCGAAAACCAATATAAAAGATAGCACACAAATACAATTTTCATGCATAGCTCAAATAGTTTAGTGATTGTTTTCTGTTATGTTGTTTTGCTTGTTAATTTAGTGATAAAACTCTTTAGTAGTCAGGAGATAGGTAATTGACTCGGAGTGGACGACCAAGTTTCACTGACGTAAGGTTGACTTGGTTGATACTACTTAGGACATATAATGTGCTTTGTGGATTACCTAAGACTAGGACATTGATCGATTTCAAGCCATGAGGGTTCCAACGAACCAGGATGTCACAAAAGTGACTGAAATATGTACAAGTGAAAGAAAATATGCAGGAAAGCAAGAATGCCAACGTTGCGATGGAGCGCTTGAGTACAAGAGGCACCTATTTACCAGGTTTTCACCTGCTTGGTAGAGATTCTTTTTTTTTTTTTACCAAGGTGTCTGTTTACCAGGTTTTCACCAGGGAATTTTCTCTCTTTTTTCCTTTTTTTTTTTTTTTTCTGTTTTTCTTTTTCTTTTTTTTTTGAATTTCTTCAAGACTTTTTCTAATTTTTATGATTTCTTCAGGACATTTTCTAATTTTTAGGATTTCTTCAGGACATTTTTTTATTTTTAGGATTTCTTCAGGACATTTTTTTGATTTTTATGATTTCTTCAAGACATTTTATGATTTTTAGGATTTTTTCAAAAGTTTGCCCCTAGTGTCTAGCAAGGCAAAAGGGATTTTGAGTACATGAATGGATAAGCGAATAATGGTGGACGCTTTCAAGGACTATCTCACAACATTAATCCAAGCACAGGGTCCAGGTATAGCAATGTAAACCAAGGATTTTAGCGATGTAAAGTAAGGATATAGCGCAGCAAAGCAAGGATATAGTGTAACGAAGCCATATGGTCAAAAGAAGTGGTCATGTCAAGAGGTTTGTGGAAAGCATGTTTTTGCATTTTGTCCATAGTGTTGATCAAGATCAAGGAATAGATTTGGATAGGAGGCAGATATGATAAGCAAGATCAAAAGGGAGTAATGAAGGATGTAAGTGAGCAATGGAGAGGAGATAAAGGGTCTAGATCAAGTGTAATAGATAGGACACATGAAGCTTGCAAGAATCCTTAACCTTGTCAAGATCAAAGGTGGAAAAGGGATATGAATGTAGATAGAGCGAATGAGGGATAATGGAGGATGAAGGATAATGGAGGAAGATGGATAATAGATGGATGGGACTTGCCTCCAGTGTAAAGTTCAAAAGGATAATGGATTACGCATGACGCCTATTTGCCAGGTTTTCATCATGGTACTTGCGCAAGGCGCCACAAGAAGTGGTTTTCACACAAGGACAAATTTATTTCTCTTTACTTTTTTTTTTTTTCTTTTTTTTTTTTCATCATTTTTTTTTTTTGGAAGATAATGGAGGCATGAGAGGAGATGGAAGAAGGACCCCAATGTCTCACTGCTTTGGATGGTACCTTTAGAATATGAGTTGCAATAGACCATGGCTATGAAGGTATGCTCAAAGATGTTGGTAGGATAATGAAATGAAACTAGAGCAAGGACTTATGCAAAGGATTGGATAAGAGGGATGGAAGGGTGAAAAAGAAGTGTTGGATAATGAATGGGATGTTGGAAGAATTATTTATCAATAGATGGAAATGCTAGAAAGATCAACATTGGCACACGCCTTGAAGGATGGTGGACATATGGAAGAGAATTGAATCTCAGATTTTGAGATTTGGATGAAGAAAAGGTTACATATTTTGGGGCATAAGAACCCAAAATGGATGAAGGAGGTGATGGAGGAATAGACTCAGAAGGTTTGGATGGAGGAATAACAATTTTGGATGCCAATTTTGATTTTTCTTTAAACTGTTGTGCTTCAAGAAGCTGCTTAGGGATCCACACGATTTTTGATTTTTCATATAGCGCATTGCTTGTACAAGTGCCTTAGGAACCCATATAACTTTCAACTTTTCTTCTTTCTTTGTTGGGCTTTGTGGCGTTTTGTATTTTTCTTTTTCTTTTTGGATCATATTTTTCTTTGTTTTGACATGTTGATTAGATGGGACATGCTAATCCTTGAATACACATGGATTACTTGACTTATGACTTTTATGCTTGGCATCCAAATTGCTTGGAGAAGGATGTGTGGATATATAGGAATGATATGGAGATCTTTTATATTGATGTAAGGTACTCAAAGATGTGTGCCTTTGTTGATCTTTCATAAGGGATGGAGAGATATAGGGACCTAGAATGGATGGAAGCGATGATGGGGAAAGCTTGTATTTGGATTTAACTAGAGAAATGTAGGATTTATGAGAGATACCAACATCTTGAGAAATTTCCCTGAGGCCATGACCTTTAACATTTTCTTTAATAGCAGGGGTTTCTAATATACCTCATTCATGAATTTCTAACCCTTTTCTTTGATAATGCATGCTTTGAAAGATCTTTTTAACAAAGGGTTTCTTCTTACTTTGGATGCTAGAGGCAAGTTCATTTTTAGGTGGAGGTATCTTGCATGGAATAATAGGATTGTGAGAGGGATTTATGGGCATGATGGACTCTTGAGGTGAACATGGAGGATTATGACAAGGAGATGAAGGGATACTTTGATTTGACATGGAATAGGATCATTGGATAGAGCAGGAAGGGTGTTTGACTCTTCATTTTGAATATGATCATTTGAAAAGGTGGAAGAGACATCATGATCTTGCTTAGGAAGTGGATTAGGAATGGGATTTGGAAGGATGGTTTTCTCTTGAAATGGAACGGGGTCATCTTGGAAGAAATGGAAAAGTATAACGGGATCATCATGGGATTCTAGTGAAATAGGATCTTTTTCAATCATTAGATGGGATTGAGGAGTTTTGGTGTCTTGATCTTGGTTTTATGATAGGACTTATTCTTCCATTTTCCGGATTATCCTCTTGACATGGAGTCACTTCTAAGGAAGGGGTAGGATTTTTCATGGGTGTAGGGGATTCTTGGAATATCTCCATATTTTGGCATGATAGGGAAGCATTTTGGAAAGGGCCTTCTAGAGTGGGTACATTTGGAATTGGAGTGCATGATGGAATAGGATCTAGGATTTTTAAATCTTTAGAGGAACTTGTATCAATATTGGCATTAACTTGGATTTCCATAGGAGATAGCCCTTGAAGGTAAACATGAGAAGTTTCATTGTTTGAAGGAGATGGTATGGATTGTTGTTGAGAAGTCTTAGGAGATGAAGGCATCATGGAAGGGATGGAGGCCACATATGGAGCCTTGCTAGACATAGGTTCATGATTTTGATCATGCTTAGAAATAGTTCCTTTTTTTTCTTTAGGTGAGTCATTAGGATCTTCAATTTCAATGATACCATTATCAATGAGATCTTGAATCTTATGTTTTAATTCTATGCAATGCGAAGTCTTATGTTCATTTTGTCTATGATATGCACAATACTTACTCATAAATTCCCATCCCCATGTGGTCTTTTTAGGCAATATGATAAGATTGTTCTTAAGAAGTTCTTCCAAAGCTGACTCAATAGATTGCCCCAAAGGTGTAAACTGTCTATCTAGGGAATATTTGGAGGATATGTCTTTATGACTTGGTGAAGGTGTTTTGTGATCTTGTATGAGATTTGGTCTTTGATTGTCAATTATTTTCTGGTATCTAATCATCAAATCACCTAATTGTTTTAGCATTCCTTGAAGTTTCGCACTCTTGATATCATGCATTTGTTTATCAAAAGGAGTCATTGATCTATTTTGTTGGATTTCCATGTCATATATTTTTTTCTTTATATCTTGAAGCATTTGAGCATAGGCAGCCATGGGAATTGGAGCTAAGGTATCCAAGAGATTCTTACTTTTGTCAAAAAAATTAGAAGAGATTTTGGCTTGAATAGGCATTTTTAACCGACAGGACCGAGAGCGAGATGTGTTGCAGAAGTCAAGATCAAATTGTAGCTAGTAGTTCGTTTAATGTAGTGATTGAGGGAAGTAAATTAAGATCTGGTCTAGTTTCAGGAATGATCTATCCTGTGTAAGATGTTATCTAATTTAACTTAGGTTTGATAAGATGTTTGTTTGAACTAGCTTAAAGATGATCAACAAAATCGTGCAATGCAACGACAGAGGTACACTATCAAGGTTGTTTATGCTCAAGAGGATGATAACCAGTTTTGGGCTTGCTGTAGATTGATCTGGGAAACTTTGACTATTTTGACTGACAAGATCAGGAATTCATATGATAGAGGATTGAACATAGATGAGATTCTAATAGACAAAGTTTCAATGACTGACGACTACCATTTTTTTGATAAGGATTGATGTTTCGATGACTGACAAAGACTAGTTTGGACACGGATAGAGTTTATCACTGAATTGTTTGATATTGTTTTCTCCAGTTTTGGTATTCCAGTTTTAGTTTTAGGGATGAAAACATAGAAAACACACAAGATATATAATAATTCAATCACAACACGCTAACCCTATGGAAGTTGGCTTAGAGAAGAAAACCTTTGCTTGCTGACTTAGGTACACACCCAATAGCTAATCAGAATACAGCCGCTAAGTCTCACGCAATGGATTCTCAACGCCGTATTAGCTGACTCCAAACACTAATGGGGGCACGATATGGCAAGTGTCTTGGGAGAGTTACTATCTCTCTTGCACAAAGATTATCAACCTTTCGGAGGTGAATCAGGTAGTTTCTATCTTATGGTTCTTAGTCAGGAATTCCATTTGAAATTACCCCTTGAAGTCATGCAAGCATGATTGAGGCCTATAGCCCAACAAGGTACCGAAACAAGATGTAGTCATGTAAATGTGATTGACCGTGAGGCCCTACAAAATGCTCGATATAAGAGATCTCAAAGAAAAAACTCAAATAATCCCATCCTCTGAGACTTTAATCACCAGAGGCCTATTTATTATAGTGAGTTGGAATGCTCAGGTCCAACTGTACTCACTTGGGTCATTCTCATAGGGTGATTACTTTTTCCCACTGTGACAGGCCCGCTAAAGGTACACAAATCTCAAAACTTAGAAAAAAACTTCGAGGGTCTAGATTTCTGATTGTCTATAAAAGACAGGAGCATACTCTCCTACCTCTTAGATTTTTCTAAAAACATGAAAGACAAATTTGTTCTTTAACCAGTTAGCAATTTAATTGCCTAAGAAAATACTAAATGAATACACAATGTTTAGTCGATTCTCCTTAGGCAACCTGCAAAACCAATATGTCAATAGTCATTTTCTTCTTGATTCTTTGGCATGCGTATGTTTTATTGATAGATTCTTTGACAAGCGTCCTGAAAACATTAAAATCTCAAAATTAGTTTCCAAGATAACATAAAAAAAAATCATCAAAAGAAAATTATATCATGTAAACTTTAAATTAAACTAATCTAACAAGAATTTCCATTTTATGACTATCCTAGTTATGACAATTTTTGATAGTACTGCACTCTGTCGCTTATAACTTTTGAACCAGAAATAATTTGGCAAATCGCTTCGGTGGAAATATGGAAAACTTGGGTTTAAAAAACATATTAAACTTTGGGTTAGATCCAACAGTTAAATAAAATGTTATGCCCTCCGAACCGAGACCATTTTTGACTGCTACAGAAGAATAGGTAAAATGATAGTTCTGCACTCTGTCAATAATAACTTTCAAAAAATTTTTTTTTGTCAAATCCATTCGATGAACTTGTAGAAAACTTCATTTTCAACAAAATATCAAAAATTAGTTGAGATCCAACGGTTAAATAAAAACTTATACTCTTCCAACCAAGACCATTTTTGACTGTCATAGAAGAATGAGTAAAATGATAGTCCTACACTCTGTCAATAATAACTTTCAAATCAAAAATATTTAGGAAAATCCCTTTGGTGATCCTATAGAAAACTTGATTTTACAAAACATATCACAAATTAGTTAAGATCCAATGGTTCAATAAAAATTTATACTCTCCAAACCGAGACCATTGTTTACTGTCATAGAAGAACAATAAAAAAGAAAGATTTTTATTTGCAAATTTAACACATGTTTATTAGTTATAAAAATCAAACATTAAATTTGTTCAAGAAACATTATAAACCTTGTAGTTGTGGGTTTGAGCCCCATGGTGGGTGCCAGAAATGTGTGTGTGAAAAGTGGTATGAGAATCTGTATCTGCAAGACACAACACTTCAATTAAGTCATTACATGCATGGTTAATCAGATATAATCAATGAATAAATAAACCATAACAAATCAACCCATTGCCTTCTAAAAGATGCGAGTATAAGATTGGTCTCAGATTATAAGCAATACCAGTGACTAGACAACATCAAGACAAAGGATTTTATCTATATGAACATGATGAATGCTAGATGGATGCAATATTAATCTAACAACATTTTTGCAATATTAAACTAAATGATTTAATTAATATGAAATAATTAATATGCAATATATCAATGAAATCCTAGAGCAAAAATAGTATAATAACAATATATTCTCCAGCCTCTCTTTGAATGAGAGATGAGCCTGAATTTATAGAAAATTCAGAAAGAAACCAACGGCTAAGATCAAATGATGATGAGCGGTCAAGATTTTCCAAGAGGAAGCACAATCCAGGTGAATTGATGTGGTTGGATGCTTTTCTTAGTTTTAAAAGAAATTGAACTAAAAATAAGATTAAATCAAGAAAAGACTGATTTAAAGGAAATTGAACTAAAATTAAGCTTAAAATCAGTAAAAAACTGATTTATTCTCTATTTCATTCAATTTTAATGTTTAATTGTTTTAATTCTTTTCTTTGAGATTATCTATCAATTTTTAATTTGTTTTTTTCAAGATTATCTCCAATTGATTTCTTTTCTCAAATTTTAATTCTTTTTTGTCAATTAATTCCTTTTTTGATTTATTTCCATTTTTGAAGATTTGTGCTCAATTGATTTATTTAATTTAAATTAATTCTTCTTTCTTGATTTGTTTCCTTTTTTGAAGATTTATGGCAATTTGATTTATTTAATTAAATATGCTAAGATATTTAATTAAAATAAATAAGATAATTGTTTAAAATGATTTACTTGGAATGATTTAATTAACTAAATAAATATTTAATTAATATTGATTGATTGATTTGCCATGTGACATTTGATGATTTTAGGAATTAATTGTGTGCTCAAGATTGATTTAATTTCCTTTGGTTAGGACCTTGGTGACGTTGTCGAGATTAGGGGCCTATGGTTTAGATGACCATTTTTAGGGTATTACAAAAAAGACCAAAACAACTTTCTTTTTAATCATGCTTTGAACCTTGAACCAAATAAACCTTTTGACAAAAGAGTTCAATGATTCAAGTATGAGGAGGACAAATGACCCAACGAAAGCAAAGGCACAAAAGGCAACCTGCAACTTAAAATTAAAAAGGAAAACATTATGGGTGGACTAACAAAAGAGAACAACATCAAGGGGTAGTTGTCTGCCCCAAGGACACCACAATAAAATGGCATAGCAGAGAGGAATAACAGGATTGTAGTGGAAGTGGCCAGAACTATGCTGATCCAAGGAAAGGTAGCTCACACATTTTGGAGAGAATTGGTAAACACTGCAATCTATACTATGAACCAGGTACTCATCAAGAGAGGTAAAGAGAAAACCCCCTATGAGTATTGGAATGGGAGAACTCCTAATGTAAGTTATTTCAAAGTATTTGGCAGCAAGTGCTATATCAGAAGAGGTGAGCATCTGAGAAAGTTTGATGCTAAGTGTGATGAAGGAATATTTCTGAGATATTCTAGTAAAATCAAATCTCTCAAGTGCTACAACATTAGGACTCAGAAAATTATTCAGAGTATCAATATTAGGGTTGATGAATCCCTTGAGGAACCTAAGGAAACCTATAGCAAGCAAGCGGAAGATGAACCAGGTGTAGTCTTCTTTAAACTAGTTGAGAAGGAAATAAGTTGCAAACACCAAAAAGACCTCAGTGTTTCTATATCGCTAGAAGCTGTAGTATGAGAAGAAGAAGATGAAGTGGAAGAAGAAGAGGAAAAGAAAGCAAAACGAGCTAGGGTCATTCCTAGGTATGTAAAACTGCATCATAATACGAAGCAGATCATTGGAGACAAAGATGCAGGGATACTCACAAGGAGAAAGGTGAAATAAAACTCTTGCATGATTTTAGAATTTGAGCCTAAGACCACTAGAGAGGCACATATCGATGAAGACTGGATAAAGGAAATGGAAGAGGAGTTGGACCAGATAGAGAAGAATGCAACATGGTCCTTGGTACCTAGACCGAAACACAAGAATATCATAGGTGCCAAATGGGTCTTCAAGAATAAGCTAAATACATAATTCACAGTGGTAAGAAACAAGGCAAAACTTGTATGCAAAGGATATGCTCAGGAAGAAGGAGAAGATTATGGAGAAAACTTTCCCCTAGTGGCTAGACTGGAAGGTGTTCGAATTCTACTTGCATTTGCAGTATTCAAGGGATTCAAGGTATACCAGATGGATGTGAAGCCTTCATTCTTGAGTGGAATCCTAGAAGAAGTAGTGTATATTGAGCAACTTAATGGGTTTTCTTTGTCAGAGGATAGTGACATGGTGTGTAGATTACATAAGGCCCTATATGAATTGAAACAAGCACCAAGGGCATGGTATGAATGGTTACACTCTCATCTTGTGAAGATAGGATTTCAGAGAACAAGTGAGGACATCAACATCAACCTGAAATCTAAAGGTGATCAGATGAAGTATTTGTAGATGACATAATCTTCAGTGAAGATGATGAAATGAGTCATGCATTTTTTTGATGAAATGAAGAAAGAGTTTGAGATGTCTTTGATTGGAGAGATTAAGTTATTCATTGGTCTTCAAATTAAGAAAATGAAGGATGGTATCTTCATTACCCAGTCCAAGTATATGAAAGTGGTATTGAAGACCTTTTCCATGGAGGACAACAAACCAGTTGGAACACTGATGGTGACTAGTTGCAAACTAACTAAGGAGGATGATTCAGTGTTGATGAATGAGGAGTATTGTTCAATGATTGGTAAGCTGCACTATGTGGTACACAATAGACCAGATATTGCTCATGCAATAGGCATAGTTGCTCATTTTCAGAAGAATCTAAGAGAATCCCACTTGGTAGCAGTAAAGAGGATTCTAAGATATCTGAAGGGAATAGTTGATTATGGATTATGGTATCCATATAATGGTGACTTTGATCTCAAAGTGTTTACTAATGCAGATTGGGTAGGTAATGTGGATGACTAAAAGAGCACAATCGGTGGAGCATTCTTCCTCAGTGGAAGACTAGTCTCATGGATGAGTAAGAAGTAGAGCTGTATCTCCTAGTCTACAACTAAAGTAGAGTATGTGGCAGCATTTATGAACTGCACTTAGACAATTTGGATGAAGCATGTATTGAATGGCTTCAAAGTGACTATATCTAAACCGATGAGTATTTTTTGGGATAATACTAGTGCAATCAATATTTCCAAAAATCCAGAATTTAATGCTAGGACCAAGCATTTTGAGCTCAAGTATCATTTCTTGAGAGAGAAGGTTCAGAATAAAGAGGTGATATTAAGACATGTTTCTAGTAAGGACCAGCTAGTAGATATATTCACTAAGCCCTTACCAAAGACTATATTTACCTATTTGAGAGGTATATTAGGGGTTTTGCCTCTTCATGAAATACATTAAAGATGTGTGCTTCACATCAGTCAGGTACTGTAGTGACCAATCTTACAAGATTAATGTTTTGAAAGATGCTACCCCATAGGGGGAGCAGTATGGTGGAGCTTGGAAGCTTATGCCTCCACTTTGGCATTGTTGTCAAAGGGGGAGAAGATATATTGTTTTGGGAGAAGATGTTGAGCATGTACACATTGATCAGTCCAAGTGATGGTGATCTTGTAAGTTGCATAGGTATAGTGTCAACCAGTGTATATATTTTACTAAGTAATGATTAACTGAGTATTACCATCAATGCCAAAGGGGGAGATTGTTGGCATATGATGAAGTGTTGATAATGTATGTTGTCATTGATATCAATAAGTGAACCGGTATATGGTGCTCCAGAAAGTGAACCAGTATGAACCGGTGTGAAGACTGGAAGTGGCTATAGTCAACCAAGATGGATTGAACCAGTGTCAAGGTTTATAGTTTGACTACTAGTTTGCAGTCTCAGTTCAGCTCGAGGGTTTCCGGTTTGGCAATCTGACTTGTGTGGTGCAACCGATGAAATTCTATGATCAGTTAGTTAAGAGATAAGGATGAGATCAAGATGCCATGTCAACTATGTGCATGTGAAGAATCTCCTAGAGGATCTTGCATGTGAGGAGCGAATGCATTTAATGTCTACCTTAGGAATGTGCATTTCTCTTAGCGGTGTGTGAAGAACGTGTGATGGGTTATCAATTTCTAGGTGCGGTGAAGATTGGACGATGCAGAATAACTTGAGATCTTTCTTAGATTGTTTTATTCTATGCAATGCATTTTAATGGTTAGGATCAAACCGCTTGTAACTGAAAACCTAAATGTTTAGGGTTTAGGGTTTATGCTACCAACCTAATTGTTGTCTATAAGGTCAATGATGTTTGTGATTATTTGTGCTCGCAAAATTTGTGTTTATGTCTATGTGTTGGAGACTTGATACTTTCCAAACTAGAGTAAGGAGTTTATAGAGTGTGTTTGCAGAAGAGAGGAACTAAAAAGGATCTGCCTTAGCAAAGTAGTGTTGTTATTAGATTAGAGTTTTATCTATTGACTTCTGACCATTACAACAAAAAGAAAATCCCTTCATCGTGTAGCTTTAACAATCTTGTTGCAAATCCTCCAACCAGGTGACTCAAGCTCATTGAGTTCTTTAAATCCTCTAGTGAGGTAACCTTTAACAGGGTTGATAGCCATCCCTTAACTGGGTGATCCCTAACAGGATTGGTTCCTAATAGAACCTTATTGTAAAGTCTTTAACAAGACTAGGCTCCTAACAGAGCAGACTTCAAATGAGTTCAAAAAAAGCTTGTGGGTATTCATCCCCACCATGGTTTTTCCCATTTGGGTTTCCACATGAAAAATTTGTGTCATGAGCTATTTATTTTTCATGTGATGATTGAGTAGTTTTTCTTCAGTTGATTATGCATACAAAGCTAATGGTTGTGATATTACTAATGCAACTCATGCATGATCAAATTGATAAAACAACTATCTAGATTTAAGAATTGTTGGATGCTATTTGAAGTAATATTTTTTTACCGATTTAGCTATCTGAAGTATTTCTATTAACTGGTATTGCTATGGTTAAGTATTGTGGTATAGAAAACTAGTTATCTATGTTTAGAGAGTGTCAAAATATTGAAGCAAGTTTTTGTGTGTATTGATTCACCCTCCCCCAACTCAGTACCGGTTAGGGTATTAGTTGTTCATTATTATTCATTAGGATTTACCAGATTCAACAACATGAAGGGAAGACCCCCGATGAGGCAGTTCCATTCATGACCAGGGCAACCTAACCGGTATGTTTCAAACTTTCATGGTTACTGTTACTAGTGTAACAAATTTGGGCATAGAATATATGACTGTAGATTAATAAATAAGTCCTCTATGAGTTATGAAAATAGAAATCCATTTAATGTACTATGAGATATGAATGTTGTCTACTATTAGTGCAATGGATATGGTAATAAGAGTTTTGAATGCAGGAAGAATAAACCCATACCCTACAATAATTTTAAGGATTTACTCTCCAATGAAAATGTGAAATGCTATAACTATCAAGAGTTTGGACACATAGCAAGGTTGTGTAAAACCAGGAAGATCAAGAAGAAGAAGAAGACAAATCCTAATCAAGAGCCGATAATGGAGCCTGAGCACAACATAGTAGCTGACAAGAAGAAGGAAACCAAACAGGTATGGGTTGAAAAAGAAAAAGAAGAGGTAGAATCAAGTCTCATAGTGCAAACTGCCTTAGATGTTGAAAGGAAAAATCTATGGGTCGTAGATAGTGGATGCTCCAGCCACATGATTGGTGACAAAAATAAATTCATCAAACTTGAAGACTGGAATGGTGGTTCAATAAGATTTGTAGACAACTCATCCATCAAAATAACAGGAAAAGTCACACTAAGTATTGATGGAAAATTGAAGGCACGTGATGTATATTATGTGGAAGGCCTAAAGAACAATCTATTAAGTGTGAGTCAGATGTGTGACAAAGGTTATAAATTCACCTTTGACTCAATTGGTTGCCAGATAAAGAAAGACAGTACCGGTCAAGTTGTGGCAGAAGGAAAGAGAATGGATGGAAATGTTTATAATATGAAGGAATGCTATGAGTCTCAATGCATGTTAGGATAGGTTAATGAAAGTTGGTTGTGGTATCAAAGATTAGGCCACATAAACTTTGATAACCTAATTGCAGTAAGTAGAAAGGGGTATGTGAGAAATATTCCACCCATCATCAAACCGGTAAGCACATTTTGTGATGAATGTGTAAAAGGTAAGCAAACTAAGGTGAGCTTCAAGAAAAAAGAGCACAACACCTCAAGACTACTTGAAATTATGGATACAGATCTGTGTGGTCTAGCTAGGACAAGAGCACTTGTAGGTGAAAGATACTTTATGCTCTTTATTGATGATTACTCAAGAATGACATGGGTCACCTTCCTGCAAGATAAGTCACAAGAATTTGAAAGAATCAAGATCTTTAGGAAGATGATGGAGAAAGAAAGTGGGTGGAGGTTAAAATGCCTAAGATCAAACTAGGGTGGAGAGTTTACATCAAATGAATTTGAAGATTATTTTGAAAACATGGAATTAGAAGGCAATACTCAACTCCTAGGACACCGTAGCAAAATGGTGTAGTAGAAATAAAGAATAGGAAAATTAAGGAGATGGCCAGAACCATGTTAAATGAGGCTAGTCTACTAGACACATATTAGAAGGAAGTTGTTCATACCACTGCATATACTTTGAACTAGGTTCAATTAAGAACAAATAGCAGAATGACACCTTATGAGTTGTGGTATGACTGGAAGCCATTAGTCAAATACTTCAAAGTATTTGGAAGAAAGTGCTTTAGAAAGAAATATATGGATGGTCTAGGAAGTTTTGACTCCATGAGTGATGAAGGAATCTTCCTTGGTTACTCATCTAATAGAAAGGCCTACAAATATTACAACAAAAGACTAAGAAGAGTCATTGAGAATGTGCATGTAAAATTTGATGAGGATATGCACAAAGGATGTCAAACATAGGTTAACCAGTATGATATTTTGAGTGATGAAGATGATCAAAATCAGTCAGATATTGAACTAGAGGAAGCATCCAAGAAGTCTCCCAACCAATATGTATAGCTAAATCACCCAGAAGAGAAAATTATAGGAAATAAGAGTGATGGTGTGAAGACTAGAAGAAGACTTGCCTGAAATGATGAACAAGTCAACCTATGCCTCATGACTTTAATTAAACCCAAAACCTTCAATGAGGCTAGCAAAAGACAAGAATAGATAGATACCATGGAAGAAGAACTACAACAGATTGAGAAGAACAAGACTTGGGAATTAGTCCCTAGACTAGAACATAAGAACATCATTGGCACAAAATGGGTCTACCAGAATAAGATGAATGAAGAAGGTATGATTGTTAGGCATAAAGCTATAATAGTATGCAAAGGATAATCTTAGGTACATGGGATTGAATTTGAAGAAACATTTGCATAGCTAGGTTAGAAGGAATTAGAATGTTTCTAGCCTTCTTTGCCTATAAGGGCTATAAAGTATATCAAATGGATGTAAAATCTGCCTTCCTAAATGATGTTCTTCATTCATCTTATTCTTCATTCATCTTATTCTGGTAGACCCATTTTGTGCCAATGCTACATGATGATGAAACATTTGTGCGCGGGTTGAAGAAGGCCCTATATGGTCCTAAGCAAGCCCCTAGAGCATGGTATTGAAGATTATATCAATACCTAAAGGAGTAGGGATTCAAAAAGAGGAGTGCTAACAACAATATATACATAAAGAAAGATGGGAATCACATGATCATTGTGGTTGTGTATGTAGATGACATTATCTTTGGAGGCAACAAGGACACCCTCTGCAAAGAATTTGCTAATCAGATGCAGTCAGAATTTGAGATGTTAATGCTTGGTGAATTGACATACTTCCTTGGTTTGTAGATATTATAGAAAGAGAAGGGGATCATTATCTCATAAATCAAGTATGCAAAAGAGATGTTGAAGAAATTCCAACTGGAAGATTCTAAACCGATAAGTACCCCCATGGTGACTGGCAGTAAATTGAGCAAGAATGATGAATCACTAGTGGTGGATCAAACTCTATATAGATCCATGATAGGCAGTCTATTGTATCTAACTGCTTCAAGACTAGATATAGTTAAGGTAGTATACATGGTGGCTAGATTTCAAGCTACATCTGAGCAGTCACATATGAATGTTGTAAGCAGAATCTTTAGGTGCCTACAAGGTACATTCAGTTATGGATTGTGGTATCCTAAACAAGGAGGTTTTATCTTGGAAGCATATACTGATACTGATTGGGCAAGTTGCATTGATGATTAGAAGAGCACAAGTGGTGGTGCATTCTTTCTAGGTGACCAATTGGTCTCATGGCATAGCAAGAAGCAAGACTCAGTCTCTTTATCTACTAATGAAGTTGAATACATTGCTACTGCCACATGCTCATCTTAGCTACTTTGGATGAAGCAGACCCTCAAAGACATATAGGTGGACATCACTGATCCTATTCTCATTCAATGTGACATATGTACAGAGTATGTTGACATGATGATATTGTGTTGTCATTGATGTCAATATGTTGAAGAGAGAACTGACAATATGTTGAAGAGTGAACCAGTAATATGTTGAAGAGTGAATTGGTTTATTGAAGTTAAGCAACTGGAAAAGTGAACTGGTATAATGTTGTGAACTAGTATATGTGCAAAAGGTGAAGCAGTATGTTTGTCCAAGTGAACTGGTATATGAAATGTTTTCTATCAAGGTTTAATATGGTATGACTACTGGTTGGTAGTCCTAGCCTCAGGGTTTTTGGTTGAAGTGTTTCAAGCCCGTGCGATTCAACTGATGGTATTGTGTGATGAGTTAGCATTGTAATCAAGATCAGATCGTGTTGCCACCTTAGCCTCATGTGCGTGAAGGATCTTGCATGAAGGGGATTGATCCTATCTACCTTGGGAATGTGTGAAGTCCCTACAAATGGTGAAGAACGTGTGATGGGTTATCGCCTCCAAGAAGAGGTGAAGAACAAATGGTGGAGAATGTCTTGAGATCTGTTCAAGACCATTGTATTCAAATGTAAAGTGTTCAATGGTCAAAATTGAGCCGACTGAATTGCTCAACCTAAATGTTTAGAGTTTAGGGTTTATGCTACCGGCCTATCTATTCCCTATAAGGTCAATGTTGTGTTTCATGTCAAGGTTGGTGGTAAATTTTGTGTGTGTATCTAAGTGTAGAGATACGTGATTCTTGCCAGACCAAATAAGAGAATTGATACCCGCATAGTGTGTGTGTAGAAGGAAGGAACTAAAATGGATCTGCATTAGCATTGAGTGCTATTACCAGATCATTGTAATACTCATTGATCTCTAATCACTTCAATAGTTGGAAAATCCCTTAATAGGGTAGCTTTAACCAGCTTGCTATAAATCCTTTAATAGCGTGACTCAAAGCCATTGAGTTCATAAAATCCTCTAACAAGGTAACCTTTAATAGGGTTTAACCCTTAACTAGGTATTCTAGCCATCCCTTAACCGGGTGATCCCTAACAGGATCATTTCCTGACAGAACCTATTGTAACAGTCCTTAACCGGACTAGGCTCCTAATAGAGTGAACTTCTAAAGAGTTCAAAAATAGCTTGTGGGTATTCATCCCCACTATGGTTTTTACTAGTTGGGTTTCCACGTGAAAAATATGTGTGTCATGTGTGATGCCTTTTTCATGTGATGTTTTGTTATTTCCTATTTAGTGGTGAATCATGTTGTTCTAAGTAAATTATTGCATCTCTAATGATAGATTATTTGTTTATGCATAAGGATGAAGTGGAAATGAGGGAGTAGATTGTATGGAAAGCTAAGTGTTGCCAGTTTATGTCTTTCATAGTCTCATTATGTTTAACCGGTAGTAATCTAGTTTAGACCGGTATTAGTGTTTGTATGTCAAGTGCACTATTTGTAGTCAAACTGGTTAAGGAAAAGTTTTTGTGTCTGTATTGATTCACCCCCCCCTCTCAGTACCAGTTTGGTACTCACTGTTCATCATTGAGTTATCAGGAAGCATATACTAATACTGATTGGGAAAGTTGCATTGATGATCGGAAGAGCACAAGTGGTGGTGCATTCTTTCTAGGTTACCAGCTAGTCTCATGGCATAGCAAGAAGCAAGACTCAGTCTCTTTATCTACTAATGAAGCTGAATACATTGCTACTGCCACATGCTCCTCTCAGCTGCTTTGGATGAAGTAGACCCTCAAAGATATACAAGTGGACATCACTAATCCTATTCTCATTCGATGTAACAATTAGAGTGCAATCAACATAGTAAAGAATCCAGTGATGCATTCCAAGACAAAGCACACTGCCATCAAGTATCATTTTCTCAAAGAGAAGGTTGAAGGACAGGAGGTGAGAATGGATTACGTCCCTACTGAAGAATAAGTAGCAGACATTTTTACCAAACCATTACTGGTAAGCACTTTTCAGTATCTCTGACACAAGTTGGGAGTTATGTCATCTACCTAGAAAGGATTTATGTGGCTCATGGGGAGTTGATAGAGATAAAAGGGGGAGATCAGTATGGATCAAAGGGGGAGTGTCCAATACCCTCTAGCATTGTGTCAAAGGGGAAGAAATGTATCGATATGAAGTGTCTTGCGATAAGTTGACATCAATGCCAAAGGGGGAGATTGTTGGCATTTTGGCATTAAGGTGTCATTGATGTAAACCGGTTTGGCAAGGTAATTGGTAAGAAAGAAAGGGTGACTGATATAATGGCAATTCACATGAGAGTGAGCAGACAGAAGGAAGGCTATCGGTAACGAAGGCTTACTGGTAAGGCATAAATCAGGATGAAGACCATGTGCATATTAATGTGTTGAGTAACAATCGATAGAGAAATAAACCCATCTGGAGGCTGGCTGCCTTCTTTTGATGAAGAGGTAGAAAGTTAAAGTTATTACAAATAATTGGAGGTGAAATTGTATTACCGGTGTAGTGTGCATTGTCGGTTAGTAGAAGAAGAAGGTCTAACCAGTAAAGGGATGTACTGGTATAAGTTTGCTAAATGATCAAGTATGAACCAATTATGTGTTGGTGAACTAAATGACTGACCGTTGTTATGCCATGTGGAGCTAAGGTGGCAAGCATGTAGAGGTTCATAAAGCCTCCATTGATTGGTTGTTGAAACAACCAGTCGACATTAATAAAACAACTAAAAATCATGAGATTTTAAGTGACTGATGTGGCTCAAGGAAGAAAGAATAATAGAGGAATATCAGGGAGAAGTTGGCACTTGGATCAATGGAAAGGAAATCAGATTGCAAGAAGACCTCGAAAAGGAAACAGTTGAGTGCTTTATGACTTGACAAATTTTAGGGTAGGAAATCTTGTACGTGATTGCTATCCTTAGCAAGTATGCATCGGGTAATGGAAAACATGTACAAATGCATCCTTGGAGTATAGGTGATTGATCCAAGATAGAATAGATCAAATCTCATGATAATTGTGTCAGGTAAAGGAAACCTTAACTGCTCAGTATTTGAATACATTCTTGGTGAGAAACCATGGTGATAAATATATGAGCTTGAGATAGGGCAAGTTGATGTCATAGAGAAGAAAAGGATAGAAGAGAGATTAAGTGCATAGAAATATTTTGGCCTTAGTATTTATTCTAAGAAATTTTTAGATTAAGTGAGTAAGCAAACTAGTGAGAGGGTTTAATCAACAATGATTGGGTACCGATATAACTATAGTTCAATAGTCAAGAAAACTAGCAAGGTGTATTAGAGAAAGGCAACATCCAATTGTGACACAGTGTGTGGTGAGACTATGAGAGAGAAAGAGCGATAATAGAGGCCAATAATTAGGGAAAGCAAATTCACAACTAGTAGTGTGAGATTCAATGGAGGAGAAAAGATAGTGAACCGGTAGTAAGATATTTGATCAAGAGTTGCAGAATTCATTTGCAACAAGAAGCCTTAACTGTATCTAAATTGTATTTCAATTTACATTGCCAAGTTGGAGCTTGGTGCAAGGGTTGGGGATCCTTGGGTTGGTGCCCTAAATATTTGTAATCCAGTGTTTTACTTGTGACGCTGGATTGGAGCAGTAGTCTCCAACAGCTTTTCTCACCAAAAATGTTCCCATATTTGGTTTATTTCTTAAGTTAATAACCTATATTCTAAAGTTGTTTTTGTTGGTATTATGGATGTGTTGCATTGGTTTTGTCATTGATGTCAACACTTATCAACACATATCCTTCTAGAGATCTTTGGTTATGTTGAACTGACACATTATATTCATCGACAAGTTCAGTGACTTATGCACAGTCACTAGTATAATGTTCACCGGCAGGTTATATTGTTCACCGACACTGAGAATGACTTGCTATCGTCTGGATATCACTTGGTTATGTTGAAGACATGGTTTGGATACTTGGTTTTGGTATTTTGGTTGTTTGACATATTTGTTGTTACCGGCAAATTGGTCTAGGTTATGGACTGCCATGCATTATCTATTCAAGATCAGCATGGCACATAATGGAGATGATTTAATCAATTGGATATTGTTGTAATTGCATTGAGTTGACATCATGCATTGCATCTTGACTTATTTGTAATTGATTTAATTGTAATATTATTTATTAGTCGACCTACACATTTGGTCTTAGGTCTTGGTATATATGTAATATCTTAATTATGAGATGTCATGTGTGGTATGTAAGGTTATGACATTATAACATGGTATGTGCAAATATTGAAGATCATATGAGTAGATGATAGGGAATGTTTGAAGGAGATTATAAGAGCTTAATCGGTATTTAATCCAGCATTGGAGATGCTACTTTGAGGAGTACATTATCATTGGATTTAACCATCCAATTGTAGTCAGTGTGACTCCTATTTTATGATTGAGAAGTGAGCTCTAGGCAGGTGGCCTTTCTGCATGTGCAGAACCCTATTTCTATACACATACTATCTACAGTAGTATCATCTAATTGTGGGTAAAGTTTCCCACCATGTTTTTTCCCCTTACAGGGTTTCCAATATAAATATTTGTGTTATGTGTTGTGGATGTTGTTTCTCTTTCTGTTATATGCGTTAAGTTTCACTGGTATTGATATTAACTATTAATCTATTAACCGACATTAAGTTTGGTTTACTGGTATTAAGTATCGAGTTTGATTAAGTTATATTTGGGTTGAAATTAATAGACAATTGATTCCCCCCACCCCCTCTCAGTTGCCTCTGGGTCCTAACAATTTTTTAAAGTGTAACGTCATAAATTGTACGCACTTGCTAAAGTAGTACAATTTCACACCTAGTTTAGCACCCACCTTGGCGCAGTTGCATTTTTGCATTGCATTTCCCCTTTAGCACTTAATTAATCAAATTAATTAGGTCTAAAGCTTCTATTTCATCATCTTCCACATCATAAAGTCGGGCCCTTTCATTAAAGCGTGCCCCTTTCATTTTATTCCTCCAATACATCATCTAATCAAAAACCCTAATTAGGCCCTATTCTAGAGCTTGGGGGCTTGATTTCGGGGGTCAAAACATCATGAAATCACCTGTAACTTCGGGATTCTCTCTAAAATCATCATATCTGACAGCCCTGAAAATTTGGTGAAAAGTTGCCAGGACCATGGCGCCCGGAGTGCACACAGTCCCAGACATTTTTCCCAAAATTTTAGGAGCACGATCCAATCATAAAATAAAGCTTAACCCTAAGAAATTGGCGGGATATTCAATCTCTAGGTCGGCCAAAAGTTGGAATTAAGACCTAGGGTTTCATACATAAGACCTCTCTTTCTTCATTTGAAGAGATCCGAATTTTGTTTTCAGGAACCTCATATGCAGCAAAAGAGCAGATCTTTGAAGACTTCAACAACTTTCAACATCCCTCTATCAAGCATTTATCAAATCCATTCATCCATTTAGGGCTTGGAAGACATTGAAGAACAATAGGAGATTACCGACTGAAGATTGGCTTGTACCTCTCCCTTGGGGGTTGGGTATGATTTCATGTAGTTTTCATGTCTTTGCATAAGCTTCAATATATCATTTATCCATGCTTTAGATCACTTTGCATCTTGATTTAGAGCATTTACATTATCATTTACAAGCAATTAGGGTTTACTTTCTAGGTTGCTCCAGTTTGCTTACTTGCATTTTAGATCTTGCACACACACAAGGTCTACACACACATTACTTTTACAATACAACTTGGCTATTCGTGGAGGTGGAAATCACTGAAGCAGGGGTTTGACTAAGGCAAAACCCTATATAGCCACCCAAACACCTTTTTCAGATACAAGTGCAGGTTTCGGGACTCGGACGAGGCCGCAGGTTGCAGATCCGGGAAAAGCAGGTCGAGACAACACCCCACACCAAATTGCAGAGCCAAAGATCAGGACAGGGGTGTGGGGCACCCTGGTCCTACCAGGACAGGGGCGCTGGGCACCCTGGTCCCTGGGACAGAGGTGCTGGGTGCCCTAGTCCTCCTGATAGATAGCATTTCAGACAGTTTTCCAAACTACAAAATAGCAGTTTTAGGTGCAGTTCCGGGACAGAATCAGGACAGTGGCACCCACGCCCCCATCCTGAACATTTTTAGTCAAATTTTGACTTCGGGTATGCATTTGCATTCTTGTCTTATCTTTGTATTTACAGCTTTCCATTGTTTAAGTTCAATTATGCAATCTTTTTATTAGTTCATACTTGCATTTTAGGGTTGGGAATTGAACTTGCATAATCTTACCTTTCAATTACAACAAAGGAATAGAAACCCTAATAGGTAGCCTATGGCTCTCTCTTTCACAAAAAGAAGTAGCCAATTGTGCGATACCTCTAGGCTCTTTCGTATTCCGTAATGTGTGTCAAAAGGTAGGATTAGGGCATGTTAACCTAGTCTTGCTTTTTCCCCCACACATTTTGGTGAACCCGACGTGAATCTATCATTGCTTCTTCTTGCATTGCATTTGTTAGATCTAGATCTAGATTTAGTGTGTTTTCATTTCATTTTCATAAAAAGAAAAAAAAAAAAAAAGAAAAAAAGAGTGTGTTCTTTGTTTCTTTGCATTGTGTGTCTAAGTTTTATGCAACTTTTATTTCAAAATGTCAGACTTTTATTTGCAAAATGTTCATGCTTATGATGATTATTATGAGTATAGCCAAGATGAATTAGATGAAGCTTTATATGAGTTTTTGAAGCCTAAAGATGCTAAACCTTCATTTTACCAAAAACTCATAAACCTTGTTACTACGCCATTTCGTTGTGATGAGAAAGATAAGTTGAATGATTCCTCTCAAGGGTACAATCCTATCAACTCTTCCACTAAATCTTGTAACATGGTTGTTTTCAATAATCCCCTTTATGAGGAGATGTCTCCTTTTGAACCAAAAGATAAACCTTTTAATAGATATGATCATGCTTTGTTGGATGATGCTCTTGATGACTTTGTGGCTTTATCGAAATCTCTAAACAAGAACAAGACTTCTAAATTGGTTAACATGATAAACTTGAATGAGCATAAGAAGCCTCTCTTTGAAGTCCAAGGTGCTTATCCTTCTCCCACCTTTCAAGTTCCTAAATCACCTCTCCTTGCTGTCCAAGGGGGGCATGATTCCTTTCTTACTCCAAATAAACCTATCATCACTGTGCAAGGAAGAAAACCTATAAGTCCTTATAATTATGCCAAGCAATTAACTAGAGAGAGTTATCATGCGGTTGCCCATACTTATCATACTAGAAATAATAGGCAGCCTAATCCTCCTCCTGTTAATCTAGTTTCTCTTCCGAATCCTCAACCAACTCTTCCGCAAGCTCCGCATATTTCACAAGTTCTTGGCAAGGAATATGATCTCATAGAACAACTTAAAGCTACCCCTGCTAAGATATCCCTTTGGGATTTGATTCAAACTTCTTCTGCTCATCATGGAATGTTACAAGATGCCTTGAAAGATCTGAATGTTCCTCCACCAAGTACATCTAGTAATATAGCATCTTTGGTTAACTCTGTGATGAATCCTAAAGCTCAAATTGTGTTTACCCAAGATGAGTTACCTACTAGTGAAATTCAACATCAATATGATCCCTTGATGATTGTGGTTATCATGAAAGACACTGCTATAAGACAAACACTAGTAGATAATGGCTCTGGTCTGAATGTGTGTAGCATTAATCTTTTGCATAAGATGAATGTGGATACATCCCTAATTGAGCCTGACTCTCGTCCTATTCGAGGCTTTGACAATGTGGCTAAAACTTCATTAGGTATTATCACCTTACCCCTCACAGTGGGGCCTGTTACTTTGCCTACTCCTATCCATGTTATGTCAGGAAATCTAACATACAACTTGCTATTAGGGAGACCTTGGATTCATAGTATGCAAGGTGTCCCCTCTACATTGCATAGACAAGTTAAATTTATCTATAACAATAAGACATATACCTTGATAGGTGATACTAATTTCCAAGCTTGTTTACAAACATCTACTTCCAAAGGGGGTTCTTCTAAGCCGTCCTCATCTAGTGATGACTCTTTAAACAAGATACCTATCGGTGAATCCTTGCTCTCTGATGATCAAAATTATTTGGATGAGTCTAGAGCTCCTGAAGAAGACTCTTCTCAATTTGAAACTACACATAAGAAGGATTTTGATCTTGAGAAGGTTCTCGCAGAAGACGATTGGGGATCTCTTGATTTCAATCCCACCTTTGTAGGTGAATATAAGATTCCTTCTAGAGAGCTTAAAGCTGAAAAGAAGGAAGAAGCTAAAAATCAATCAACATTACCTAAACCTATGAGTAATAACTTCATGGCCGCTTCTCAAACTTCTTCTCCTCGCACTTCCAATTCTGAAGGGTTTGATTCTTTGTCTTATGAAAAACCACCTTCTCTTTCTGAAATGGCTGATCATTATGGTCATGGTTTTCACATTTTTTCTAAGCATGGGTATCATGGAAATGGTTGTGGCGCTCACGAACAAGGGATAAAAGTTCCTCTAGAGAATAATCTTCACAATTATGCCTTTGGACTTGGCTATAATCCCTGCAAGCGCACTAAAGCTTCTAAGAGACCATGTATTAGTGTTAATACTATTTCTACATCTATATCAATGCAACACCCCGAGTATATTGATGAGGATCCTTCGTGTGCCTGTGCTTTGGATGTTTTTCCTACCGATGATGCCTTAGCTGAGTTTTTAGGAGCATATGATACTCTTCCTCGTTATCATCACAATAGGGGACTCCCTTATTGTTTGAACACTGAAGCCTATTTTGGAAAAGAGATTGATAATGATGAGATTGTGAAAGAATTCCCTCAATTAAAGGATACTCCTCAACAAAGTAATCTTCTCATAAGTGACACCACTAATGTTAAGATGGATCCTTGCAATGAAGAAAAAGTTATTAAAATTGGAAAATGTTTGGATGAAGAGGAACAAAAACAATATGAAGATTTATTGGATGAATTCCCCAAGATCTTTTCTTGGACATACTCTGACATGCTTGGTATAGATCCTAAGATTGTTACCCATAATATTGCCTTAGTTCCTGATGCTAAGCCCGTGAAACAAAAGATTCAAAAAATGAATCCTAAGGTGGCTCTGCTTGTTAAGGCTGAGATTGAAAAGTTATTGGAGGCTGGATTTATCTAACCTATTGATTATTCCCCGTGGATTTCAAATATTGTCGCTATGGCTAAACCAAATAATAAAATAAGAATGTGTACCGACTTTCGAGATTTAAATAAGGCTTCTTTAAAAGATGATTTCCCTATTCCAAACATTGACATGATAGTTGATTCTACGACAGCACATGCCTTGTTATCCTTCATGGATGGTTTTTCAGGATACAATCAAATTTACATTAATCCTCAAGATCAATTCAAAACCGCTTTCACCACTCCTTGGGGTACATTTTGTTGGATAATGATGCCTTTCGGACTTAAAAACGCTGATGCAACTTATCAACGAGTGATGACCCTTATCTTTCACGATTACATGCATAAGATTTTAGAAGACTGTTGATGATGTTTTAGCCAAATCCATTCTTTGCATAGATCATATTAAAATCCTTCGTCAAATCTTTGAAAGAATTCGTAAATATCACATGTGCTTGAATCCCCGAAAATGTGTTTTTGGTGTGGATAGTGGAAAACTATTAGGATTCATAGTTTCGCATCTTGGGATTGAGGTGGATACTAAGAAAATAGATGCTATTGTCAACATGCCACCTCCTAGAAATGTTTCTCAACTCAAAAGCTTACAAGGAAAGATTCAAGCTATTTATAGGTTTGTATCTCAACTTGCGGATCGTACTTTTCCTTTTACTCAACTTCTTAAAAAGAATATCACTTTTTAATGGAATGAAGACTGTCAACAAGAATTTGAAGATTTAAAAGAGTATTTGGCTAATCCTCCTATCCTTCGACCGACTGAACCTTCTAAACCCTTCCTTCTTTATATGGCTGCTTCCTCTCATGCTCTTGCAGCATTATTGGCACAACATGATAAAGATGGTAAGGAGTGTCGGTTTATTATATAAGTCATACCTTACTCGATTATGAGACCCAATATTCTATGATAGAAAGACAATGCTTGGCCTTGGTGTTTGCAACTCAGAAATTGAGACATTATCTCTTAAATTCAGAAGTCCACGTCATGGTAAAGTTTGATCCGTTGAAGCATCTTTTCTCTAAAACTGATTTATCAGGATGCCTAGCTAAGTGGGTTATGATGTTAACTGAATTTGACCTTAAATTTGTTTCACAAAGGGCAATTAAAGGGCAAGCGTTGACCGATCACTTAGTTGAGGCCCCTTCACCTTTCTCCTTCCCTAACCTTGAGTCTTTTCCTGACGACTTCATCCTTTGTATAGAGAAAGATGAAACTTGGGAGTTATACTTTGATGGCTCTAAGTGTCGTACGGGATCAGGGGCAGGTGTTGTTCTGATTTCTCCTACAAAGAAGTCCATTCCCTTATCTTACCATCTCAATTTCCTATGTACCAATAACATTGCTGAGTATGAGGCTCTTATAGTAGGAATAAAGGCAGCCTTAGCTTTGAATATAAAACACATACATATTTTTGAAGATTCTCAACTGATTATAAGACAAGTAACAGGACTGTATCAAGCAAAACAAGACAAATTATCACAATATAAAGACCTTGCTATCTCTTTGTTACAAAAATTTGATTCTTACACCATAGAACCTGTTCGTCGAAAAGATAATCAACATGCGGACGCAATGGCATGTGTGGCTTCTCTTGTATCTTTAGAGGACCCCGTGGTTGATCTTAAATTCATTATTCACAACGTCATTTCACCAGCTATTGTAGATGATTCCAGCCTGGTGACATGTTGTGACTTTATAGACTCAGATGAATGGTACTCGCATATCATAAGATACTTGACCGATGGTACTTTTCCTGATTCCGCCAATAGGAACACCAGGGCTAGAGTTCGCAAGTTGTCTGCTAGATATATCATTCTTTCTAATGTTCTTTACCGAAGGGGTTATAACGGTCTTCTCCTTCGCTATCTTAACAAATCGGAAATCCCTATTGCTCTTGAAGAGGCACATTCAGGTGCCTGTGGGGGGCATTTTGGAGGTAAATCCTTGGTTCAAAGATTGCTTCGTATGGGACATTATTGGCAAACTATGCAGCAAGATTCTTTTTCATTTGTTAAGAAATATCATCAATGTCAACAACACAATAATTTGATTCATGCTCCTGCCCAAGAACTCCGTTCTCAGGTAGCCTCTTGGCCTTTCTCTGCATGGGGGTTGGATCTCATCGGTAAAATCTCTCCTCCTTCATCTCAAGGACATACTTTCATTATAACCGCAATAGATTACTTTACAAAGTGGGTGGAAGTTGTTCCTCTTTACTCTACTACTGCTGAAGTGATTTGTCAATTTCTTCTAGAAAACATTATTTCTCGATTCAGGATACCTTCCACTATAATCTCTGATAATGGGACATCATTTAAAAACAAAGACGTGAAGAAATTCCTCGAGAAATATCATATCAAACATCGATTTTCTACACCATACTATCCTCAATCAAATGGTCAAGCCGAATCATCCAATAAAATAATCGAACAAATTCTTCACAAAACTATGAATAAGCATGGTAAGGATTGGAGTACTCAGCTAATCTATGCTCTTTGGGCCTACCGAACGAGTGTACGAATTGCTACCAGAACTACACCTTATAATCTTGTTTATGGTGCTGATGCTATTATGCCTTTAGAATTAGAGATTCCATCACTTAGAGTTTCTCTCAAAGGTATAGTAGACGATGACTCCTATAGAGAACAAAGACTTCAACAGCTTGAGATGCTTGATGAATAGCATATGAACACTCTTGAGTATATTCAAGCGTATCAAAAAACTCTACAATGAAGCTATAATGATAAGGTTATTCAACATTCCTTCTCAGTAGGTGACTTAGTCCTCTATGAGAATCAGCGCAATGTGAATGCCTTACCTGAAGAAAAGGGAAAATTTAGTCCTAATTGGCTTGGACCATATATTGTTATTGAAGATTATGGACTGGGTGCTTACAAAATAGCGGGTGTAGATGGTACGCCTCTTAAAGACCCTATAAACGCTATGCACTTGCGTAGATACTATGCTTAATTCCTCATTCCTTATCATTCATCTATTTCCTTTCTCACTTCTTCAAAATTGGATAATATGTTAGCATATCTTTGTTAGAGCAAATAGAATTAAATGGTGTTTTTTTTAATCTATATTGCTTCGTTCCTAACAAGCATGTTTCTTTACTATATGATTTGTCTTGAATTCATTCATGTAAATTACAAAAGATTTACATTTTTCATTATGTTGGCATATTATACAATATCTTTATGTGTTAAGTTGAATCGTGTCATGTTGTGTTTAAACTCAAATTAAATCACATTAGTTATATGATTCGTAGGCTTAATACATACTTTCTTCCTTATCATCAATATAGTACTTGATCAAATATTTTAATTAAGTCACACATGTATCAATTTAATCATGGAGCATTGAGAAATCAATCACATGGAAATTAAATTCAGAATATACATGTACATCTACCAAATGTATTAGCTTTAATCACAATACACATTGTTTAGGAATTAAAGATAACACGTTTGAGACAAAGAAGCATGTATATATATATATATATATGTGGATCAATATACAAAGGTAGGTCACTACACATCCAAAATGTGACCTACCCTACATCATAAAATCATCTCCTATCCCTAGGGCTGGTGGCTGGAGAGTGACGAATAGAAGCTCCCTCCTGATCTGGCCGTGCAGGTGGACCCATAGGGGTATACCATGATATAGATCGTGAATGGCTCTGAGAGGAACTCCTACGATCCCTATCCATAAGGATAGCGTGATACGAGGTACCCTCGGCCTGAGCTACTACTAGATCACGCTGTGCCCGCTAAAGGTCCTCTGATAGAGCCCACTCTCTCTCCCTCCATATCTCTACCTGCACTCGAAATGGGGAAAACAAATCATCATGCCGACCCGCGTTCCCTTGAGGTCTATAAGCAACCTGTGAGGAACTAGGGATCTGCGCTGTCGTGGAGATATCTATCACTGCTTGCTGGATCAAGGAACGCCACTCCTGCACATTAGCTGTAGCAGTAGAATAGATTTTGTGTTAGTAACATTTTATATCATCAAAACATCAATCAATCAATATAAACCTACTATACCTGGATCTCCCTCACACTAGTAGGGATCGTGATATGGAAGCATCTGTGACTGGGAACTACTAGGCTCCCCATGCTCGAATGATTTGTGCGCGATAGGTACAGGTCTCCTTTTTGCCTTGTGTTCCCCCTTTTGGGGAATAACAGGAGGATCCAAGGCTATGGTATCATCTCCTGAATGGTGAGGAGCTGCATCTGACTCCTCATCATCATCTCTATCCTCCTCGTCCTCGTCATCCCTATCCTCATCATCATCTCTCTCCTCCTCATTGTCATCCTCGTCCTCCTCCTCCTCCGCACTAGGCTAATCTCCTATAGGCGGATTAGGCTCTCCTGCCTCCTCATGACCCTCTCCCTCCTCTGGCTCCTCCGACCTGGATCCCTGATCCTCATCTTGGTCTCCATGTCTCCATGGGCCTGGATGGCTTGTCGGGTGATCTGGTGGAAAGATAGGCCCTGGGTATGATCTTGTAAACCATGAGAGATACCTGCGCTGTGCCCTAGGGTCTGCAGAATAATCAGTGACCACATCCTGGTCGGACCCCTCTATATCTGTGATCTCGATATCATCTATCGTGGGTCTCGCTACTGCTCTGCGTCTGGGAAGGACTCGTGAGTGTCGAGTGTAGATGGGCACATCGGCTGGAACACACTGCTCTAGCTCAAACTACCTCCGTACTTGGTCAAAGTAGAATGGGACTATGATGTGTGGATATCATCCTCTCAGTAGGCGGTTCCTCTGTAGGCATGCTAACTGTCTCTCCATCCCATCCCATCTGTGCATCCGTAGATATGGTCTCCACACGGTCACCTCAGTTGTCAATCTATCAACCATCACTCTCCAATACAATAGATCTCCAAATCTCCACTCGCTGGTAAGTGGATAAGCAAATACCCTAGGTTGCTTGCTAGCCGTACTCATCGGATAGCTGATAGGCCTGGTGCATGTAAAGTGCTCAAATATCCACACCTACAGAAGTGTTCATGTCATCAAGCTACAACCCTGTCCAAAAACATACTCCTCGAGGTCGTGATAGAGATGTGCAAGCATACTCTGACCCCAGGTGTATACTCTCTTGTGTCTCTCCATAGCCCTGATGCACCATGTGAGACCCCCATGCATGTGTGTACCTTTCCCATTGGGGCAGACAGCTAGTGCAATGATGGCTATCATAAGACGTCTCATGAGGGGCACCTCTCCTGTAGGATGTAAGAGCCAGCTGACCATGATACGACCTCTCATCTCACTCAGCATGACTCTCCCTATGCAATATACCTGCTCCCTCTGATGATCCTCTACTGATCGATTGGTCGCATATGTCACGGTAGCTTCTCTGATCGGTAGGCGAAGAATGTGGTACACATCCTCAAGTGTCACCGTCATCTCCCCTACTAGAAGCTGGAACGTGCATGTGTTAGCATCTCATCGCTCCATGAGTGCCATCAGCATCGCGGGATGAAATCAAATGGTCGGCATAAGAATCATAGACTACAAACCTACTATCGACAATGTGTCTCTCTCTGACTAAGTAAGCCGAGGAATCTGACCTTGCAAATTGCGAAGAATCTGCCCTGCCGTGTGCTCTCTCATGTACGGGAGACCTTGCATCACAAAAACATTACTATAATCAATACTCAATCATCAAAATCATTCATGCAAACTGTCAAACATCGTATGCTAACCCTGATGTCTCTCGCCAAGTCCTGATTGGGACCATGACGCCTTGAGGGGACCATGGTGCCCTGAAGGGACCATGGCGCCCCACAGGGACTATGGCACCCTGTGTGGGACCCACGATCAGATTCCAGGGCCTGTAAATGATCACAGAAAGTCGAATGCAGAAAATCAAAAGTCAAAGTTCAGTCAACTCACCTCGTCCAGTGGCTCGTCGTCGATTACGGCCTGTTGCATGATCTCAATCCTAGTGGGATGCTTTGGTCGTCATGAAGGCATGATGATGGCTATGTGGGCTCTGCTACAATGAATAGTACTCAGAATCAACAAAGTGACAAATGCAAATGTCACTTTCAAGGTATATACGTTCATTCCTTTACCTTTACTTTCAAAACCCTAATTTTCCTCTATCACTCATTTCATCATAACTTGAGTTTCGGAGATGCGATTTTCGAACCGTTTGTTGCATAGGAATCGTATTTTTGCTCCCCTACTCTTGGGATGTTCCAAAAAGTGCTCTGATGAAGCCTTTTCAATGAACATCCCTCATCAATACTCTCTTACACAATTTGTCGTAAGTAAACATGTTACCCTATTTCATCTCCCTAATAAGCAAGCCGAAATAGGGGGGGGCATATAGCTACTCACAAATTTCATCACTTTCCTTAGTAAGCATTAGGTGATTTTATGATCTAACGTGTGTTTTGTAGGGTGCAGTTCCTAACTGTGTACTGGAGATACCACTGGGGGCTTCGTCCGAGCACTTATGGATATATCCTTTTTCAAATGATGTTTACTTTCTGTACTTTAACTTGCATATGCACGTAGTACTCATATGACCGCTAAAGTGGGGGCTAAATGTAACGTCATAAATTGTACGCACTTGCTAAAGTAGTACAATTTCAAACCTAGTTTAGCACCCGCCTTGGCACAGTTGCATTTTTGCATTTCATTTCCCCTTTAGCACTTAATTAATCAAATTAATTAGGTCTAAAGCTTCTATTTCATCATCTTCCACATCATAAAGTCAGACCCTTTCATTAAAGCGTGCCCCTTTCATTTTATTCCTCCAATACATCATCTAATCAAAAACCCTAATTAGGCCCTATTCTGAGCTTGGGGGCTTGATTTTGGGGGTCAAAACATCGTGAAATCACCTGTAACTTCGGGATTCTCTCTAAAATCATCATATCTGACGGCCCTAAAAATTTGGTGAAAAGTTGCCGGGACCATGGCGCCCGGAGTGCACACGGTCCCGGACATTTTTCCCAAAATTTTAGGAGCGCGATCCAATCATAAAATAAAGCTTAACCCCAATAAATTGGCGAGATATTCAATCTCTAGGTCGGCCAAAAGTTGGAATTAAGACCTAGGGTTTCATACATAAGAGCTCTCTTTCTTCATTTGAAGAGATCTGAATTTTGTTTTCAGGAACCTCATATGCAGCGAAAGAGCAGATCTTTGAAGACTTCAACAACTTTCAACATCCCTCTATCAAGCATTTATCAAATCCATTCATCCATTTAGGGCTTGGAAGACATTGAAGAACAATAGGAGATTACCGACTGAAGATTGGCTTGTACCTCTCCCTTGGGGATTGGGTATGATTTCATGTTGTTTTCATGTCTTTGCATAAGCTTCAATATATCATTTATCCATGCTTTAGATCACTTTGCATCTTGATTTAGAGCATTTACATTATCATTTACAAGCAATTAGGGTTTACTTTCTAGGTTTCTCCAGTTTGCTTACTTGCATTTTAGATCTTGCACACACACAAGGTCTGCACACACATTACTTTTACAATACAACTTGGCTATTCGTGGAGGTGGAAATCACCGAAGTGGGGGTTTGACTAAGGCAAAACCCTATATAGCCACCCAAACACCTTTTTCAGATACAAGTGCAAGTTTCGGGACTCGGATTATGCCGCAGGTTGCAGATCTGGGAAAAGCAGGTCGAGACAGGACCCCATACCAAATTGCAGAGCCAAAGATCAGGATAGGGGTGTGGGGCGCCCTGGTCCTGCCAGGACAGGGACGCTGGGCACCCTGGTCCCTAGGACAGAGGTGCTGGGTGCCCTGGTCCTCCTGACAGACAGCATTTCAGACAGTTTTCCAAAGTGCAAAACAATAGTATTAGGTGCAGTTCCAGGACAGAATCAAGATAGTGGCGCCCGCACCCCCGTCCCAAACATTTTTAGTCAAATTTTGACTCCGGGTACGCATTTGCATTCTTGTCTTATCTTTGTATTTACAGCTTTCCATTGTTTAAGTTCAATTCTACAATCTTGTTATTAGTTCATACTTGCATTTTAGGGTTGGGAATTGAACTTGCATAATCTTACCTTTCAATTACAACAAAGGAATAGAAACCCTAATAGGTAGCCCGTGGCTCTCTCTTTCACAAAAAGAAGTAGCCAATTGTGCGATACCTCTAGGCTCTTTCATATTCCGTAATGTGTGTCAAAAGGTAGGATTAGGGCATGTTAACCTAGTCTTGCTTTTTCCCCCACACAGAAAGGTTAAAAAGTTTAGCAACTACTGATTCACCCCCCTCTCAGTGGTACTCTGTGTTCAATAATTATTGGGAATCGATTCAGATATAAGAGATAGGTTTGATTAATTGGTCACACTAATCAGAGTAGAAACATTAGAGGAATTATCTAAGATAGTTGGGGAAGAATTGATTGAAGATGATTTAAAACTTGATGTTTGTAAACAAGTTAGAATCGTGTGTCACCTAACAAGGTATATGTTGTATTATTGTGGATGAATTTGATTTGCCTATACAATGTAGATGGAACAACTTGCATGCTATGAATCTAAGGTCTCCCTAGCAACAAGTTGTATGCCATCTCTGCAGACATGACATGGATAGGAGTAGGTAAAGTAATACGACCTACCTTAACAAGCAAGGTGATGATACCTAGTGAATATTTAGCAACATAATCAAAGCCATGAATGGTAAGAGAATTGGGCTTAATAAGGGATGTATCAACATTGATCCTATGCAACAAGTTAATGCTACAAACATTAAGCCCAGAACCATTGCCCAATAGTGTTTGTCCTATCACACTATCATTTATAATAACCACAATAATTAAGGAATCATATGGTTGTTGAACTTCACTAGAGGGCAACTCATCTTGTGTAAACACAATCTGAGCCTTAGGTGCTGACATAGAGTTAATCAAGGAAACCATATTATTGGATGTCACTGTAGGTGGGACATTCAATATTTCCAAAGCATCTTGTAGAATTCCATAATGAGTCGAGGAAGTTTGAAACAAATCCCAAAGGGATATCTTGGTAGGAGTAGCTTTAAGTTGTTCGACGAGATCATATTCCTTACCAAGGGTTTGTGAAATGTGAGGTGCCTGAGGAAGAATTGGTTGAGGATCAGGTAGAGGAGTCAGAACAACCAAAGGAGGGTTAGGTTTCCTATTGTTTCTCATGTTATAGGTATGGGCAACTGCATTATAACTCTCCTTATTTAGTTGTCTAGCATAGCTATAAGGACTTTTAGTAGGATTCCTTCCTTCAATTGTAATGATAGGTTTGCTTGGAGTGCTAAAGGAATCATGACTATATTTGTTGGAAAATGCACACTCCAATGAGACATTGTAGGTGATTGAAGGTTTTGTCATTGATGGCAACCTTACAATCCTATGACACCAGCAAGACAATTCATCGGCACTGGCAAAGACAGACTCTGCACCGGCACAGAGACCACCAGTAGCAAAAGGAAGCATACCGACACAGAAGCCGACAGGAATTTTGTTTGTAATATATTTTGTTTATTATTGTAAAATCATTGTAAGCTGAATTGGCAAGTTGCAAAATGACTCATATATATAAGAGATCATTGTAGAAAATTTTGTAATGGAAGAAAGAAAAATATAGGTGAATTAAGGCAGACCTATTATGCGAATTATAGGTTAAGGGTACTAGATCTGGCATAGTAGATGCTATTTTGAAGCAGTACAAGACATTGGATTTATATAATCCATTTTGTAAGTCAGTGAGACTTCCCATTTTGTAATTGAGCAGTGAGCTCTAGGCACTTGGCCTTCCAGCATGTGTAGGCCCCTCTTGTAGCAGTAATATTCTCTTATTGGCCAGTAAGTGAATATTGTGGGTCACAAATCCCACTGAGGTTTTTCTCACACTGGTTTTCCTCATTAAACTACTATGTTATGGTGTGTTTTTCATGTGGTTCCTGTTATCTTTGTTTATTGCATTATTTCTTGTTTACCAGTATTCAGTATTAATATGTTCTACATGTTTTAAGTTAAGAAAATCAAATCACTGGTTAGATACTGATTCACCCCCACTCTCAATATCTGTGGGAATCCTAACAATATCCACCTTGAACCATGAAAAGAGATTGATTAGGAAGAGGTGAAGTTGGAGAAGGACAATCCCCTTGGACAACAAAAATTGGTTTGCTATGTTCATTCACATTGATCATATTGATTAACCTTTTAGATGCATTATTCTTGTTTGAAAGTTTAGGCAAAGACATAAAGTCATCAAGGGCATCATCCAATAAAGCATGATCATAGTGATTGAAAGGATTATATTTGGAATCAAAAGGAGACATAACATTATAGAGGGAATCATGGGAGTCAACCATGTTGCTAGATCTAATGGAGGAGTTGATAGGAATGTACCCATGAGAGGGATCATTCAACTTATCTTTCTCATCACCACAAAATGGCATAGTAACAAGGTTGACTAATTTTTGGAAAAAATGAAGGTTTAGAAGGATTAGGGTTCAAGAAATCATCTATAACTTGATATAATTCATCCTTACTAAACTCATAATCAATAAAATTGCATACATCATCAAAATCATGAACACCTTGAAAATAGAAATCTGACATTTTGAAATGAAAATTGCATGAAACTCAAACATATAATGCAAGGAAAATGAAAGAAACCTATCTTTTTTTCTTATGTTTTCAAAGAAAATGAAATAAAGTAGATCTAGATCTAACAATACAATGCAAAGAAAATGAAATTGGATTCACGTTAGGTTCACCAAAGATGTATAGGGGAAAACGTGAGACTAAGTATGGAAACCCTAATCCAACTCTCATACACACTCATGGAATATGAAAGAGCCTAGGGAGGTAACACACTTATGCTACTTCTTATGAGGAAGAGAGAGTCATGGATTACCTCTTAGGGTTTCTATTCCTTTGTTGTAAATGAGAGAGAGGAATGATGCAAAATACAATCTAACCTACAATGCAAGTAAGCAAGCAAAACCTAATCTTAGAATGTTGATCAAAGAACAAACGATATACTTATTAAAAGTATAGGTTAGAAGGCCAAATAGGGGGTGTACCTTTATCTAAAATTTCAGCAAAAATGTCTGGGATCAGGGTACCATGCCACTGTCCCAATTCTACAATTCTGGAGCATGCAAATTGTTGTTCTGCCAAGTCCTATTGACAGAGGGCAGGACCATGGTGCCACACCAATATCCTAGGTAGGAATAGGGTGCCACACCCCTATCCTTAGGGTTTTTCCCAAGATCTTCAACCCAGAACTATCCATGTGTGCTCTTCTAGTCTTTAAATTTCCAGCGATGCTCAGATCAGAACCTGTACTTGAAGACAAAAAAGAGGGTTTGGAGTGGCTATATGGGGTTTTGCCTTAGTCAAACCCCCATGTTGGTGATTTCCACCTCTACAAATAGCTGATAATGTACTAAAAAATGTGTGTGCAAGATCCTAAGAATGAAAGTAAACAACCTAGAGAAACCCTAAAGAGTAAACCCTAATTGCTTATAATTGACAAAGTAAATGCTCTAAATCCATAATGCAAAGTGATCTAAAGCATGAATGTGAATCAAAATGAAGCTTATTCAAAGACATGAAAACAACATGAAACCATACCAAAGCCCAAAGGATAGGTATAAGCTAATCATTAGTCGATGATCTCCTATTGTTCTTCTACATCTTCAAAAGCCCCCAATTAATACAATGATGCTTGATGAATGTTGAAAATTGTTGAAGACCTCAAAGATCTACTCTTTCACTACAAATAAGGCTCTAATGCTCCAAAAATGTATTCTTATATTCTTAGAAGAAGACTCCTTCAAATGAAGAAAGAGAACTCTTAAGTATGAAACCCTAGATCTTAATTTCATGTTTAGGCTGACCAAGGATTTGAATTTCTCACTGATATTTTTGGGTTAAGCATTATTATATCATAGGATTGTGCTCCCAAAATTTTAGGGGAAAAGTCAAGGACCATGTGCATTCCCACCATGGTTCAACCAACTTTTCACCAAATTTTTGAGGCCATTAGATATGATGATATTAGAGAACATCTCAAAGTTATAGCTGATTTTGAGCTATTTTGATACGCGAAATTGGGCCTAACTGTCAAAATAAGACATAATTAGGGCTTATGATTAAATGATTCATTAGAGGAATAAGATGAAAAGGGGCACACTTAGGGTAAAGGGTCAAACTTTATAATATGTAAAGTGATAAAACATGGCCTTAGATTTAATTAAATTAATTAATTAAATGCTTAAAGGGGAATTAGAAATGCAATATGCAAGACACACTAAGGCAGGTGCTAGCCTAAGTGTGAAAGTGTACCACCCTAGAAAGGGTGTACAATTTATGTCACTACAATCACATGCATCAAAAGATCTTCAAGAAAGCTTTACTAGTAAAACCCTTACTGGTGACCAAAAGGCTTACTAGAACAAATGATAGCTCCTGAGTCATCATATCCTAAACCAACTGATCAAGATACACATTTGAATAGCATGAATGATAGATCTAAACCAATTCCACAAACCAAAGCATATCAAATCCTACCGGATCAATATCATAATCAACCACTCTATCGGAACTAATAAAAAATTGGTAAACAACTAAAACAACCTATGTTGCCATCAATGACAAAACATCAATGCAACATATAATCAATTCCAAATTACCAACAATTTCCCCCTTTGGTATTGATGGCAACACTAGATGTGAAAAACATCCAAGTGCCAAGAAATGACAAACAGGTCTCCCCCAATGGAAGAAAATCAATAATCTCCCACAAAATGGTATAGCAATGAAGTTTTGAACCAAACTCCCTTTTGATTGATATTCTATTAAGCTCTATTTTTCACATATATCTCTCCCCCTTTGACAATAATGCCAAATATCTAGCATTAAACATCAAAGAAAGATCATAAATCCTCTGAAACATACAATTGACTACTCCCCTTGAGTAGTAGCACCACCACATCAATCTGGAATGACTAATAACTCTGATAATGCATACCAGACTGATGCCAATTAGCATAACTCAAGTCTCTATTAGAGGGGTAGAAACCCCCAACTTGTTTCTGAAGTACTCAAATAATTCTTTAGGCAAAGGTTTCATGAAAATGTCTACAATCTACTCTTTAGTTTTCACATAAACCAGTTTGACTTTATTTTATTCCACCTTCTCCTTCAAAAAGTTATACTTGATAGATATGTGCTTTGTCTTAAAATAAAATACTAGATTCTTTGATATATCAATAGCAACAAAGTTATCACAGTGAAAAACTATTGGTTCATTACAATGCACCTTTATATCCTTCAACATTTACTTCATCCATAGAACTTGTGTACAGTTAGTAGAAACAACAACATACTTAGATTCAGTGGTAGATAAAGAAGTGCATGACTGCTTCTTTTTTATCCATGAAACAAGTTTCTTTCCAAGAAATAAATCTCCACTAGATGTTATCTTTTGGTCATCAACATCTCTAGCCCAATCTGCATCTGTATACGTACAAAATGTAAAGTCATAATTTTTAGGGTACCACAAACCATATTCAATTGTTCCTTGCAAATACCTAAAAAAATCCTTTTCATCACACTCTCATTATTTTCTCTAGGATCACTCTGATATCTTGACACAATACAAATTGCATTCATTATTTCCAGTCTAGTCTGAGTCACATATAACAAACCACCAAGCATAGATTTGTACCTAGTATGATTTGTCGATGTAGATGCATCTTTCTTTGTCAAATTGTCACTTGTAACCATAGGAGTACTAACCAATTTACAATTTTCCATACCAAATTTCTTCAACATCTCTCTAGCATACTTAGTTTGATAGATGAAAATACCATTATCAGTTTGAGTAATCTGCAAATCTAAGAAAAATCTCATCTCTCCAATCATAAACATCTCAAATTCATTCTTCATATTGTTAGAGAATTCCATACACAACTTATCTTCACCTCCAAAAATAATATCATCAACAAAGACCTCAATAATTAATATGCCATCACCAATGATCTTATAATATAAATTACTATCAGCATTACCTTTCGTGAAATCAAGCTTCAAAAGATATTTATCCACTATTGCATACCAAGCTCTAGGGGCTTGTTTTAATCCATATAAAGCTTTCCTTAACCTGAAAAACCATGTTTTTGTCATCTAAAAGTGAAAATCCATTAGGTTTCTCAATATAAACTTCCTCTTCAAGATCTCCATTTAGAAATGCACACTTAACATCCATCTGATAAACCTTATAATTCTTATGAGCATCATAAGAAAGAAATAATCTCACAGCTTTAATCCTAGCTACCAGTGCAAATGTTTCACCATTATCAATTCATTCCTTCTGAGAATATCCTTTACAAACCAATCTAGATTTATTCCTCACAAATTGTCCATCCTCATTCAATTTATTCCTGAAAACCCATTTAGTTCCAATAACATTTTTATTTATAGGCCAGGGAACTAAAGTCCATGTGTTATTATTTTCTATCTTATCTAATTCTTCTTCCATAGCTTTCATCCAATATTCATCTTTACAAGCTTCAATTACTAATGTTGGTTCAACTTGAGAAATAAAACATACCTCATCAGCTACCAACCTTCTTCTTGTCATCACTCCTTTTCTTTTGTCTCTAATGAACTAATCTTCAAAATGATTTAACCTTACATACCTTGGAGTCTTCTGATTCTATGTTCCTCTATCCCGATCTTCAGTTACTGCTGAAGTAACTGGGTCAACATTTTGATCTGGTATAGGTGCTACCGGTTCAGTTATGATCATTTCCATTGTTGGTTCTCTCTCATAAGTTCTAATTTGACTTCTATTCTGCTCATCCACTTTGACATTCGTACTCTCCACAATTCTCTGCAATCTTTTGTTATAACATCTGTAGACACCTAAAAATGGTCAACGCTTGCGAGGTCATACTTTAACATTTGCGCATTGCCTCATTTTAGGTTTTTGCGTCGCATTAACATTTCTCCTATGAGTCGCACTTGGTCTTTATCATTTGTGAACATCGAGTCATTCTTCTACATTCTTCAATCATCTCATCCTCAAATTTGGTCTTGTCGACAACATTATCCAATCATGATTTTGATCAAACTTATCTTGTTGCATCAATGTGCGTGCTAATTTGTCATCATTTTGGACATCGTCAATCCTAATTAGGGTTTTGTCCTCCTGTCAATCTTGCGATTGATTTGTCATCAATCGTTGCTCTCTTATCAATCTTATCATCAATCTTATCATTTTGGACATCATCAATCCTAATTAGGGTTTTGTCCTCTTTTCAATCTTATCATCTGGCGATCGGTTTATCAATCTTGTCATTTTATGATCGATTTGTCATTGATCGTTGTCATGTTCGATCTTGTCATTTGTGATCAATTTGTCATTGATCATGGTCATTTTCAATCTTGTCCTCTTGCAATTTATTTTGTCATCGATTCTTGTCTTTTTTGTCAATCTTGTCATTTTGCGATCGATTTGTCATCGATCGTTGTCTATCTCAATTATGTCAATTTGGATCAATTTGTCATTGTTCCTTATCAATTGGCATATTTCTTAATCAAATCATTTATCACATTGGTCATTTATCAATCCAAAATCAAAATCATGATCGACATTAATTATCTTCAATCAAGACCTAATTGTCATTCTCGCATTGCTAATTCATCTTCTAGGGTTTCATGATTTAATCATCTAACCTTGTTTGTCATTTCCTCCTTTAGGATTAAATAATTTATTTATTTATCCTAAGTCTTCTTGTCACAATTAAATATTCATTTAATTGGCTAATTATTCCTCTTTTGTGAATTAATTAATAAATGACAAATTATTAATTAATTTACTTAATTTCTAATTTTCATCAATTTCTTAATTTCTTAATTTCTTATTTCCTCTTTGTCTAATTTTTCTAATTTCTTAATTCTTAATTTCAATTTCCTCCTATTTCTCTCCTAAATTTATGGAAATGACATAGAAATTTGTCATAGAATTTGTCATAAATTGTCATAAATTCTTGACATAGAAATTTGTCATGAATTGTCATAAGCCTTGCATAGCAATTTGTCATAGATATGTCATAATTTTGCTATTCTTGATTTGAATTTCTATTTGAATTGCATCATGCTAATCTTTTCATTTATCCAATTCTTCTATAAATTGGATGATTTTCAATCAAAGCGAATCCGAATCCTTAATCAAACTATCGAACTTACGCTTCTAGTACTCTTGAGCTTTTCATCAATCTTGCTTTCAATTGTATGTGCACTTGTAGGTGAGATCCACAAATCCATTGAAGAGGAAAGAACAACAATGGAGCCGCATGGAAGGAGCATTCAATTCTGCATTTGGTTTGCATAATCTTTCATTTTGAATGCTTTGTTTTCATATCTCTATTGAGTGTGCTTAGAATTAGGTTCATTTTCAATGAGTGCTCTCATGATTGAGTTATCATGTCTTGTGTTTTGATTGATCTACTTATCTTGTGATGATTCCTATTTCCTATGCTACATTAATTGGTGAACCTGACATGAATACTAACCTTCTAACCCTTTTACTGTGTTTTGGAGTGCTTCTAAGTTGATTTGTAGGTCAAAAACCCAAAAACAGGGCCGTGTAGTGCATTATGGACACTTCTGCGCTTGTGTGAAGCATTCTGCGCCTGTTTTGAGCATCTTGCACCTGTGTATGCAACATTCTACGCTTGTGTCAGACATCTTGCGCCTGTGTCATGAGTTATGCGCTTGTGTAAAGTCCAGAACAGAGGTGAAAAATGCAGTGTTTACTTGAAGTTTTTGATGTTTTTGCATTCTATTTTTTGTGTTCTGGATTTTGGTACTAATTATTTGTGCAGAATCTTGGCATATGCATGGCAAAGACTAAAAATAAAACTACTAACATGTTTTGTGCAGAATCGATGGTCAAAGACAACAAATCAAACCTCTAACTTGGGTTTTGCAGGTTGCCTTGGAGAAACAACCAAACTGTGTTTGAGATTTTTAATTAGGCACTTAGTGATTTATAAATAGGTGGGAATAAACATTTGTTTGCTTTGATTGTTAAGTATGACATTGGAGTAGGAGAGTATACTCTCATCCTTCTTAGGGTGATCAGAAATCCAGATCTTCGATACCATGCTTGTGTTGTTGATTGTGTGTCACATTTAGAGGGCCTGCTTTCTCGACCACTTTGCTTTAGCAAGCAAGTGATAATCGTGAGAAGGGAATGACCCAAAGTGAGTACAGCTAGAATTCCTTGGCATTCTAACTCACTATAAAAAAATACCTGATGAGCGAAAGCTTTGAAGGAAGTGTTACGTGGGAATTGCAGTTACTTGGGAAGTGATGACCCTTGAACTCTTTCTCATATCAACATCTAAGTAGGGCCTCTTGGTCTAAATCGTGCTTGCATGACTACATTTGTTTGGTATCTTGATGGGCTTAATGTCTCAATCATGCTTGCGTGACATCAAGGAGTAATGCTTAACAAAAATCCTTACTAAACACCTTGTTTTAGAGGCCACAAACCCTTCTAGTTGCTTGAGAAGGACAAATTCAGATACTTGGAAGAGATACTAAGTTTGCCATGGGGAGATTTCCATGGGGACTGATGCTTGGCTGCCCTGAGAAGTGAGTGCCATGGAGGGGAGCCCGTGGGGTCAAGCATCTAGGTATTCTCCTTGAATCCCATAATGAGTCTACCTCTCAAGTACCTAATGTCTTTGCCTACCATAAGAAATGTGGAAATGAGCATGATTGTCTTGAGTCTAAGTTGCAATATCTTGTATTCTTTGCTTGTCAAAAGTTGAATTGCATCCCATTTCAAAAAGCAAGGAAAATTGATCCAACATAAGATTAAACACAAGAGACATTCATCCAACAAAAGTTCAACAAGGTTCAAAACACATCTTCCAATATGATGATCAAACATTGTTCCAAATCTTGTCTCAACATTCATGTCACTTACATTTAAGTTCATCCTAGGTTGCATTTTGCAAAGTTCATTGTCAAGTACCAAGGTTAGGTTTCACCTAAGTCATACTCTTTTCAATAAGGGTCATCCATTTGCATATGTCCTCTTGCATTAAAGTCATACCATTGTCATACATTGCTTACCCTAGGTCTCTTCATTAAGCTTAGGTCATTATCATATCATATTAGGGTCACTTGCATATTAATTGTCCCTTAGCATATAGTGTCAAAGCTAGGTTTTGTCATACTTGAGTAATCCAAATCTTGGATAAACCCTAAGTCATTGTTAGGAGGTCTAGACCTTATTAAATCTTTTGTCCTTTTGTCATCAATATCATTTGGTCAAACCTAGCTTAGTATCCAAGCATATAGGGGAGACTTTGTCATTTTGTCCTTTTGTCACTTGGTCCTTTTGTCCTTTGAGGTCTAGACATCATTTCAATTTCCTAAGGGTCTCTTTTTTAGATTTGCATTTCAAAAAGTTTGTCAAAATCTTCAAAACAACCAAAAACATAGATTGCATGCTTGTCTATCTAGTTTGCATTTAGTTGCATATCATACATTATCCTTGAAAAATTCCAAAAATATTGCATTTGCATAGTTACATGTCTATTGAAACAAGGTTCCAAGCACCAATCATGCAACAAAGTTTGACATATCAACCGACAATGCAATCCCAATTCTATCCAACCCAACAACAAGGCAATATTGATCAAACTTTTTATGATGAAACAAGTCTCCAAATACAAAAACTAGAGGAGAAACTAGCTCAAGAAAATGAGATTTGGGAACAAAGAGTGAAAAACATTGCGAAGAATAGATCACAAATGTCTAAAGTGTTTTGAAAATTTCCAGGTCGAAATCCAAATATTGAGCCAATTGATGTAAGGTCTCTTATCGAACAATCAGACATACCAGCTCTCCTCTCCCAAATAGAGATGATGAAACAATTTCAAGAAAAGAGACAACATCAATTTCAACATTATGTGCCTCCACAACAAGAACAAGAAGGTGTTTACTATCAATCAAATTTTCAACCAATACAACCAATTGTTCAACAGTTAGAACATTTCCAACAGACACAATCAATGGTCCAATTTCAACAATATGTCCAACCAACTATACAATGTCAACAAATAGTTCAACCAATGGTGGAATATCAACAAGTTCAATCAACATATCAATGTCAACAACTCCAACCAAACATTCAAAAGCAAAGGTTGCAACACACACCAAGCCAAGTTTTGAACATGTCAAACCAATTTGATCAACATCTAGTCCAATATCAAAACATGACATCAAACCAAAAACAACTTCAAAATACAAATACAACCATGTCAAAACCTCGAAAGAAAGGTGGCTTTATTGCAATGCTCTTAAGGAAATGACCAAGTGAGTTCTTTGAAGAAGATCAAGATAATACAACTATGTCTAGCAATGCCTCATCCCCCCATAAACAAATTGACTCTCCAGTGGCATCTATCCCTACACCTCTAGAAGTTTCACAAGAACCTTCTATATTGTCCTCATCAAACAATACACCTAAGGATGCAATTATCCAAGGGCTATCCATAATTGATTGCCAAGATAATCCAATTCATGATGCACATCCTTGTCATGTTTCAGAAATACAAGACCCAATGCCACCATGCACTTTATTACCATTACCTATTTTAGAGGACCCCATTCGAAGTCCCTCTTCCTCATGTTCAAGCATTGATTCCTTGTCAGAATCCATCATAAATGTTCAAAGTGCATCCCCTTCATGCCAAAGCATTGATACCTCGTCAGAATCCTCCATGCATATCCAAAGTCCAACCCCATGTCAAGAGGATAATTTAGAGCATGAAGAAACGTGTCTTGAAACAAATCAAGATCAAGATCCTGAAACCTTATCATCCCATCCAATTGTTGACCAAGATCTCATCTTCCCAGACACTCATGACAATTCCCCTATTCTTGTCCATCCTATCCAAAGTCCTATTGACACTCCATTCCTTGAGCAAGATCAAGATATCCCAGTTCATCCAATCCCAAACGATCCCCTTCCATTTAATGAAAAAAATGTCCTTTCAAATCCCATTGACATTCCACTTCCTGAGAAAGATCAAGATATCCTTTCCATCCTTTATGATGATCCCATTGAAAGTCAAGAGAAAAGCACCTTTAAAGAGGAATCCAATGATCTTCCTCCTTGTCAAGATCAAAGTATCCTTCCAAATTCATTTCCAACACAAGACCCTATCATTCCTTCAGATCTTCCACAAGATCCACTTGTTCCTCCATCTCCTCGTCCTAATCCAGCATATACACTCCAAGATCGCATTTCTTTTGATGATCCCATTATTTCTCCCATTCCATCTCTTGAAGAGCTTGTCATTGAACCATGTCCACTACATGATCCTAGTCCCCCTTATGATCCTAGTCCCCCTCATGATCCTAATCCTCCTCATGATTTGAATGTGTCAGTGCAAGATGCTCATGAACCCTCGACATGCATAATGGGTTCTTCTACTTTGGTGCAATCCGATCCACTTCAAGATCTCATTATTTCTCTCATATCATATTCACCTCATAATGGACTCACGTCTTCTTCCCAAAGAAAAGAGTATCCTACAAGTAAAGATATTCATAAAGGAAAAGGAGTAGATCTCCATAAGCAAGAATCCCTTCATGTTAAAGAAAATATTAAGGGTCATGGCCTCAGTGAAATTCCTCAAGGCGTTGGTATCCCTTCAAAGTCAAAATCCAAATGTCCACCTTCCCCATCATCGCTTCCATCCATCTTAGGTCCCTATATCCCTCCATCTCCTATGCAAGGTCAGCAAAGGCACACATCCTTGAGTAAATTTCATCAATCCAAAAGAACTCCATTTCATTCATATCCATCCATGCATTCATTTCCCCCTCCAAGTAATTTGGATGCCAAGCATAAAAGTCCTAAGTCTAGAAATCCACATGTATTCAAGGATCAACATGTCCAATATAATCGACATGTCAAAGCAAAGAACAATATGATCTATAAAGAAAAAGAAATATCCAAAAGGCCACAGAGGTCCACTGAGAAAAATAAAGCAAAGTCAAAATATATATGGGTTCCTAAATCCCTTGTGCAAGCAATGCACTCCAAGGAACCACAAAAGCATGAAAAATTAAAAACCATGTGGATCCCTAAGAAGCTCCTTGAAGCACAAAAAGAAACATCCAACTTGGCATCCAAAATTTCTATTCCTCCATCCAAACCTTCCAAGTCTATTCCTCCATCACCTTCTGCATCCGTTTTGGGCCCTTATGTCCCAAAATCCATAGTCTTTCCTTCGTCAAAATCTCAATATCCAAAATATTTCTTTCCTCCATCAGTCCATCACCCCTCAAGGTGTGTGCCAATGTCGATCTTGCCAACATTTCCATCCACTGAAGCACAATTCTTCCAATACCCTATCCATTATCCAATGCATATGTTTCATCCTTCGATCCCTTTGATCCAATCCTTTGCATAAATCCTTGCCTTAGTTTCATGTCATTTTCCATGTCCTTATCCTACCAACGTCTTTGAGCATACTTTTAAAGGTCATGGTCCATTTATTTCAAGGCTACTATCCAAAAAAAGAAAAAAAGCAAAAAAATAATTCGTTCACTGGTGAAAACCTGGCAAACAGGCGCCTTGGGCAAGTACCATGATGAAAACTTGGCAAACATGCGTCATGTGTAATTTATGAACTTCTTGCACACCACACTTGGGGGTAGGTTTCGTCCTTCATGTCATATTCCTCCATTGTCCTATCATCCCTTATGTCCATTTTCCCTTTCCACCTTTGATCTTGACAAGGCTGAGGATCTTCATGAGCATCATGCATCTTGTTTGCAGCTTTCAGTCTATCATAGCTTTTGGTTATTTATCCATTTGCTTATTATAACCTTTCATCCATATTCCCTATCTTATCGCAACTTTTTGCCACTATCCCTTAGCCTATCCCGACCTTCAGTCCATGTCCCTTATCCATTCTTGGTCTTGCTTATCCTATCCATATCTTATCACTATCCATACACTCTTTTTCATTCCTTGATCTTGATTTGACATAAGGATGCAAAATTTAAACATGGTTTCAAACACCTCTCGACATGTCCCTCATGCCATGTCACTGCTTTACATTGTCATATCCAGTCTCTTGTCCCATCACACAATAGCCCTTGAAAATTGCATCTGTATTGTCTCCATAATAAAAGGCCTTTGTCTTCCCGCTATCCACCAACATTTCAACCAGCCTATTTATTCACCTGTCATATTCCTTGCCTTGCTAGACACTGGGGGCAAAATCCAAAAACATTTAAAAATGTCCTGAAAAAATCTAAAAAAATTGAAAAATGTCCTAAAAAAATCTAAAAAAAATTGAAAAATGTCCTGAAATAAGATAATAAAAATTCAAATAATGTCCTGAAATAATCCAAAAAAAAAAAATCACATAAAGTCCTGAAAAAATGAACAACAAATTTTTTTTTAAAACTCCAAATCTAAAAAACAAACATTTTGCAATAACATTATTCCTTTTGTACATAAGACAAATTGCTGAGCATACATCCAACGACAATCAAACCAACACTGTGCTTTAATGAAATCATGCTTTAACCAGATGAACTTTTAAATCCAAACCAAACATTCAACCTGATCAAAATTGTCATATCACTCGAATATCGGCATCAAAATCATTTGTCCTTGTTCCTACTATCATGGGTCTTATACAGGGTGTGGTATACTCGAAACTAGACTGTGTCCTCCTGTCTTAGACGGGGTATCACATTTCCTGAAACCAGATAGCATGATCATCCTATCAGCACTTTCAACTTTTGACAATGAAGATCAAGATGTTTGTCTGATTTGCTTGAATTTGTGAGTCTTATCTTTTTATTGATTTATCTTTGGCTTCAATCATGTTCCTATGTTGCTCGATGATGTCACTGAGTGATTTAGAGTGACCGGGATGGTTCATGATCAATTTCTTTTTTTGATTGTGATTGTCATTTGTCTGTGATGTGTCTGTCTTTTGCAAAAAGGGTTGCATTTTAGCTCTGGCCTTCAATGCCATGATGCTACGCATCCATTTTGCTACATTAAATAAAGGTTCTCACCTACAAAGTGCATTACTGAAAGCAAGTTTTCTTCATCTCTAGCTGTCCTCTGTCTAATTTTTTCTTACTAACATTTCTTCCGTCAGTCTTGGCAGTCCATTTGATCCTATCATGTTCTATCATTCTTATCGATCAATTGGCCTCTTTTGTGCATGTTTCCGGCCAATTCCTCGAGGGGGCATGCATATGTCATTATTATTGTCTGGGGCATTTTCATTATTGTTCTTTGAAACAACGCTTAAAATTGCATTTTCTCAAAGAGGGGCAAAATGTAGACACCTAAAAATGGTCAACGCTTGCGAGGTCATACTTTAACATTTGCGCATTGCCTCATTTTAGGTTTTTGCATTGCATTAACATTTCTCCTATGATTCGTACTTGGTCTTTATCATTTGCGAACATCGAGTCATTCTTCTACATTCTTCAATCATCTCGTCCTCAAATTTGGTCTTGTCGACAACATTATCCAATCATGATTTTGATCAAACTTATCTTGTTGCATCAATGTGCGTGCTAATTTGTCATCATTTTGGACATCATCAATCCTAATTAGGGTTTTGTCCTCCTATCAATCTTGCAATCGATTTGTCATCAATCATTGCTCTCTTATCAATCTTATCATCAATCTTATCATTTTGGACATCGTCAATCCTAATTAGGGTTTTGTCCTCTTTTCAATCTTATCATCTGGCGATCGGTTTATCAATCTTGTCGTTTTACGATCAATTTGTCATCGATCGTTGTCATGTTCGATCTTGTCATTTGCGATCAATTTGTCATTGATCGTGGTCATTTTCAATCTTGTCCTCTTGCAATTTATTTTGTCATCGATTCTTGTCTTTTTTGTCAATCTTGTCATTTTGCGATCGATTTGTCATCGATCGTTGTCTGTCTCAATTATGTCAATTTGGATCAATTTGTCATTGTTCCTCGTCAATTGGCGTATTTCTTAATCAAATCATTTATCACATTGGTCATTTATCAATCCAAAATCAAAATCATGATCGACATTAATTATCTTCAATCAAGACCTAATTGTCATTCTCGCATTGCTAATTCATCTTCTAGGGTTTCATGATTTAATCATCTAACCTTGTTTGTCATTTCCTCCTTTAGGATTAAATAATTTATTTATTTATCCTAAGTCTTCTTGTCACAATTAAATATTCATTTAATTGGCTAATTATTCCTCTTTTGTGAATTAATTAATAAATGACAAATTATTAATTAATTTACTTAATTTCTAATTTTCATCAATTTCTTAATTTCTTAATTTCTTATTTCCTCTTTTTCTAATTTTTCTAATTTCTTAATTCTTAATTTCAATTTCCTCCTATTTCTCTCCTAAATTTATGGAAATGACATAGAAATTTGTCATAGAATTTGTCATAAATTGTCATAAATTCTTGACATAGAAATTTGTCATGAATTGTCATAAGCCTTACATAGCAATTTGTCATAGATATGTCATAATTTTGCTATTCTTGATTTGAATTTCCATTTGAATTGCATCATGCTAATCTTGTCATTTATCCAATTCTTCTATAAATTGGATGATTTTCAATCAAAGCAAATCCAAATCCTTAATCAAACTACCGAACTTACGCTTCTAGTACTCTTGAGCTTTTCATCAATCTTGCTTTCAATTGTATGTGCACTTGTAGGTGAGATCCACAAATCCATTGAAGAGGAAAGAACAACAATGGAGCCGCATGGAAGGAGCATTCAATTCTGCATTTGGTTTGCATAATCTTTCATTTTGAATGCTTTGTTTTCATATCTCTATTGAGTGTGCTTAGGATTAGGTTCATTTTCAATGAGTGCTCTCATGATTGAGTTATCATGTCTTGTGTTTTGATTGATCTACTTATCTTGTGATGATTCCTATTTCCTATGCTACAACATCTATATTCTTTTCTTTCATTAGAATAACCAAGAAATATTCTTTCATTAGAATAACCAAGAAATATTCTTTCATCACATCTAGGATCAAACTTTCCAATGGAATCATCTCTTTTGATATAGAATTTACTACTAAAGATTCTAAAATACTTAACTGTCCGTGTATGACCAAACCATAACTCATAAGGTATCTTACCAGTATCTCCTTTGATATGAACTCTGTTGAATGTGTATACCGTCATTCTTATGACTTCTCTCTAATAGATATGAAGCAAATTAGCTTCCATCATCATGGTTCTAGTTGCATCTAAGATAGTTATGTTCTTCCTTTTCACAACTCCATTCTACTAAGGTGTCTAGGGTGTAGACAACTATCTTCTTATCCCATTCTTCTCACAATAATTGTTAAATTCCTTGGATGTGAGTTATCCACCATGATCTGACCTTAAGCATTTGATCTTCAATCTTTTTTCTATCTCAACTTTTTCTTTAAATATTTTAAATTTTGCAAATGCTTCAGACTTCTCCCTTAGAAAATTAACCCACATCATTCTACAATAATCATCAATGATTAGCATGAAATATCTATCACCCTGAAATTTTTTTGATTCTAGTAGGACCACACAAATCAGTATGAATAAGATCAAGAACATCATTAGATTTGTCTTGTATACTCTTAAAAGTAGTTCTAACTTTCTTTCCCCTTTGGCATTCCTTACATACCAGATTATAGGGCTTTACAATCTAAGGTATATCTTTAATTGCCTTAGTAGAACTTATCTTCACAATGCAATAAAAATTCACATGACACAACCTCTTATGCCATAGCCAACTCTCATCAATTTGTGCAATCAAACATGTCTTCTAATCAGAGTTCAAATGAAAGACATTACCTTTAGTCTATGTACCGGTTGTAATTTCCAAACCAGATATGTTGATAATCTTGCATTTTCCATCTTTGAACTGTAACTGAAATCCCTTATCCATGAATTGTCCTACACTCAAACGCTTATGCCTTAAACCTTCAACATAATAAATATTATCAGTGTTATGCTTACCATCCAGTGATATTGTTCATTTTACCTTGATTGTGCATGCTTTGTCATCTCCAAATCTAACCAGACCACCATCAAATTCTTGCATAGATAAGAAATTCCTTTTACCTCCAGTCATATAATGTGAACATCCACTATCAATTACCCATTCATCCTTGTCTTCAATTTTAGTAGCAAGGGCCTTTTCTTTGGGTACCATATCATCTTCTTTGATAGCCAAAAATATCCATTCCTTTCCATTGCACAATCCACTAGATGAATCTTGTGCTAGTTTATGATCATAATCAGTCACACCTTCCTCATCCGCATAGTAGCATGGTTTACCTTTGTTTTCTTGTACTTATGCTTCCTTTGATAATCATGGTTAGGCCTAAAATATCTTCTAGCTCTTTCTTAAAATATTGAGTTCCTTTCAGGACATCTAGATGCAAAATGACCTATCTTATTAGATGCAAAGCATTTAAAAGGTAATTTTCCTTCATACTTACCTGTTATTGGTCCTTTAGGTACTCTTCTAGAAAATAAGGCTTCAAGTTTCTCAAAATCTTCATCTTCTTTCTTCATATCCTCTAGTTCCTTCATATATAAAGCTTTCCAATCACTCTTGCCAGTACATGATGTAGATGCATGAAAAGAAGGTTTAGATTAAACAATTCTAGAAGGTCCAAATTCCTCAAGCTCAAAAGAAGATAATTTCCCAACCAAGGTATCCCTATTAATAGAGGTTTTTGCCATAGTTCTAAGCTCATTAACTATAGTAGCCTTTATCTTATAAGCTGATGGGAAATCTCTTAGCACTTTAGAAACCATTTCATCTTCACTCAAAGATTCACCACAACATTGAATTCCCAAAACAATCTCATTAACTCTCTCCATAAAAGTAGTAATACTTTCATCTCCTTCCATCTTCAGATTTTCATACCTAACATGATAACCATCAAGTTTAACAATTTTAACAGTACAGTCACCTTCATCTAGAGTCTTGAATTTGTCCCATATAGCCTTTGTAGTTGATTTTTCAATTAGTCCCATAATTTGTTGATCAAAAAGTGTAGACAAAAAGGCTTCTCTAGTGCTAAAATCATTCTCAAGCTCTTTATCCAGACCAATTAGAGGAGGATTTCTAGATGCCAGATTAAATGATGTAACACCACTCTCAGTGATCTCACAAATCTCCTTTCCAAGACATCTCAGATGAGTCTCCATTTGAATCTTCCATACCCTATAATTTCTCTCCAGAAAACAACAATAGCTAAACTAGATAAACTTGAACTGCTAGATGCCATAGGATTTGTTGGCATTACACACTTAGATGAGAATGGTTGATGTTATCATTGATGGCAACCAACTGGTAACAGGGTTCTACAGGGTTCTATAGGATTATACCGGCAACAAACTTTGCATACTGGAACCGACAGCTACACAAAGTTCATTTACATAGGCAATGAATCATACTGAGCACCCAGGTTGACATAAGACAAAGTTTTGTTTATGTGAATTATATTGTAATGTAATTAATTATTTTTATCTGACGTGATGTATTGTAAAGACTCATATATGTATGAGATATTGTAGGTTATTTTGTAGGAGAAGATTATGTAATTAAGTAATGAATATGAGAGAAAATAGCTGTATATACATTTTGATATAATTATTATATGAGCAAATAAAAGCAGAGCAGAGAGAAGAAAGGTTTATGGCAAAGGTATCTGAGAGAGCTTAAATCAGTATTGAATCCAACATTGTAGATGCTATTTTGAGTAGTACATTGTCATTGGATTTAACCATCCAACTTTTTAGTCAATGGGACTCCAGTTTTGTTTTTGAGTAGTGAGCTCTAGGCTATTGGCCTTCCTACATGTGTAGGCCCCTATAGTATAAGTAATATTTATTCATATTGGTCAATGAGTAAATATTGTGGGTCAAAAATCCCACCAAGGTTTATCCCCTATCGAGTTTCCTCATCAAAATATCTTATGTTATGGTGTGCATTGATGTTGTATATCTTATTTCTCTTTACTGCATTATTACTTGTTTACCGGTATATTAATTTAGGTTATAAAGTTGTAAACAAGTTTGAATCATTTATTAACTAGTTAGACACTAATTCACCCCCCCTCTCAGTGTCTTTGGAACTGATCAACTATCTAACAATTGGTATTAGAGCCTAGTCCTCTATTTGCAGAATCCTAATAGCTTAAGGAAGATTTTGAAGCTGGTATCAATGGAAAGTTTGAGATAAAAGTTGGAAGGAGCTCTTGAAGATTTTAATGCAAAAAAATTGAAGAATATCAAACTGGAAGATGAACTTCAAACTGTTTGGGAATTTATCAAAGCACTTCAAGATAATCTGGTTGTAGCAAAGAATAAGAGAAAATAATTACATGTGCAATTACAAAATCAAGATGATGAAGAAAAAGATACACTCAGAGATATTGCAGAGAAACTGAGACAAGAGAACAGTAACATGAAGAATGAGATGCAAGATTTTACCATGAGACTACGCAAAGATATTAAAGATAGAAAGAAGAATGAGGAAGATTTGACTAGAATACTTAATGAAAGTTCAAATGAATCTCTAAGGCTTAGTTATGAAAAAGATATGCTTAAAACTGATTTGATTCACATGCAACATGACAAAAAGGAACTTTTGAGACAATTTAGTACTTTGGAAAGTGAGTTGGTCACTGCAAATGTATACAAAGACAAATTCAAGAAAAGTTAAGATAATCTTGATGATATACTGAAAAGTCAGAAACCTGATGGAGAAATAGTTGGACTTAGATTTGAACATGGAGAAAGTTTTGGGACTGCAAACAATCATGATCACAACAAACTGGGAAGGCAGCCTAATGCTTATAAATTTAATGGGAAATATTTTAATTGCAACAAATTTGGTCATAGAGAAAATCAATGCAATTTTAGAAATAATCAGAATACAAAGTTGCCAATCACTCAATGTTCCAAATGCAATAAAAATGGTCATAACTTAGACAATTGTAGAATGACTGTGAAATGCTATGTTTGTGGTAGATTTGGACATTTATCTGATAAATGAAGAACTTAAAATGGTCAAGGTTATGGAAAGGCAATTCAGATAAATAATGTAACTTGCTATACATGTCACGAGATTGGGCATATTGCAAAATTTTGTAGAAGAAATAATTCACCAGTGAACAATAAAGGATCCAATAACAAAGGCAAAGAAAAGGTGACTGAAATCAAGCAAGAATTTTCTAAAAAAATGGGTTAGGAAGAGAGATCAAAGTAGTGATGAATCTATATCTGTACTGGCAGGAGGTACTTCATCTAACTAAGGAATAATCCTTAGGGGTAAGGCAACAAATTGAAAATCATGCATTTTACCCTCGGTTGATGATAAGAAGTTATATTTCTTCTTTACTAGCAGACATGTTAAGTTTTCACTTAACCGAAAGCATTTAATGCGGATGTTGGCAAAAAATTTTGTTATAAAGCATGGAAATCCCTCATTTCAAATCATAGCATTCAAATTTATGAAGAGCATGAAGAGAGAGAAGACATTCAAGAGGCAAAGTAGCTAAGACATTTTCAGGGCATTTCACTTGCAGAAAAGGTATTTATTTTAGTATCATGGCTAGTTCATCTTCTGCTCCCGAATTCATTGCAAACCCTACTATGGTAGAGAATGTTAAGCATCACAGACCTTATTTTAAGATCATTCCTGAGCTTGCAAAGCAAGATGATTCCATTGGTCCCTTTTCTAAAATTCCAAAGGGAGTTTCTTTTGCTAAAGATCCGAGGATATATATTCATTGTAAAATAGAGAATTTAGGGTCTGATGATTTGAAAAACACATACCAAAATGTTATAGCTGATAAACATGATTTAATAAGGCCAGAGCATAAGATTATTGAGGATTTAGGATTTCTTGATATCTTGGACATTCCTGAATTTTCAGATGAGATAGTTTGTCTTGTACTTAGTAGGGTTCATGGTGAATTTATGTGGTTAGATTCTATTTTCAAAATTACTAAAGAGGAAATCAAGGTTGTCATTGGTTTACCCTCTACTGGTACTAGGCTTACCAAGAAGAAGAAGATCCCAAATAAGGGGGTTATGAACCTAATTGGCACTACATCTATTAGTAGATCCCTTAGGGTTAGTGATATCACTGATGAGAATGTGAAATATGTGAGTATGGTGATTGGTTACAGAGTTGCTCATACAAATAGGTTAAACTTTGTTTCTAGTTTGTGTATACATAGTGCATATGAAATGGTGAAGAACAGTGCAAAGATTGATATTTATGAATGGCTAAAGGATGAATTGATAGACAATTTGGGGAAGATCAAGGGTGATAAGAAAGGAAACTTTAGATTTTGTAACTTACTTGTATGCCTAATGCTTTATTTCACAAAGGAGATTCCCGATATTGGTCACAAGGACTTTGCTTATGACATCCCTATTAGAAGATAAATTATGGAAGCAATTACTAGCATAGGTGCTGATGGTGACAAGCTGGTGAAAGATTATTTCAAGAACTTTCAAACTAAGATTAATGCAAGGGAAAGGATTCCTCAAAGTATTGTGGAAAAATATTACAAAAAAAGATATGTTTTGTAATGAAGAGAGATGAGACATGGATAGAGGTTGTTACTTCTCAAACCATTTGGATAACAAATATTGGCTATGAAGTAGATTTGAATATTATTGAGTCTTATGCAAGGATACTTCTTGATGCACCACGGGAACCAACTAAGAAGATATTTGGAACAACTGAAACAATTGAGAGTGGTGTATCTATGCAGAAGCAGAGGAAGAAAAGAGAAAAATTAATGAAAGATACTTCAAAGTTTGTACCAAATGTTAAGAAAGGATTGATGGGAATTTAAAAGATTAGTGTTATTGTTGAGAGAATGAAGGAAAGGTAAACCGAACAACAACCGATAGCTCATGTTTCCCTGGTTGTTACTTCTTCTGAGACAGAAACTGATAAAGCAACATAATTTAAAAGAGTTGAAAGAAAGAAAAGGAACCTTCATCGGCACCTACTCCTTCTCCAAAGAGGACAAGAACAATAAGGAAGAAACAACAAGCTATGAGAGATCCCAACATTTAGAAAAAGAAACTTATGATGAATACTAAGAGGGGGGGGGGAATTAGTATGCCAAGAATATTTGTACTTAAACACTTTGCAAGAGTCGCTGTAAACCAGTAAAACAATTTAGCAGACAAAATGGTTAACAAACATGAAAACCAAATAGCTAATAATGCATTCACCCATAGAAGCACAAACACCATAACACAAGAGATTTTGATGTGGAAACCTAAATGGGAAAAACCATGGTGAGATAGAACTCACAAGTAACTATCTACAGAATAGAAACTAGACCAGTTAAAGTTAGATCGGTTAAGGTCTTACAACATTCTTTACTAGAATAGATCCTGTTAGGAATCTCAATCTCTGTTAGGAGATAAGTCTGATTAAAGACTACCTTGCTAGAGGATTTTAGATCCATAGACGTGAACCACCTTGTTAGAGGATTTACAAGAGGCTTTTGGGCCTACCCGGTTAAGGGCTACAGACTTGTCAAAGATGTGAGTAATCAACAAGTGAGTGATCTAGCAAATAGCACAAATTGCTTGGTTAGATCCTTGATAGCTCGATCTTAATGCATTACAACATTACTTCAGTCTTCTACACATTCATACTCTCTCTAACTCTTTAGCTACCTTGAACCCTAGTAACAAAATCGACCTCAACAACAACCTTAGAACACTAGACATGATGTCCTTATAAAGGAATCTGATTTCATGTTGGTCCAATAGGATTACAATACAATTTCCTAGGTTCAATGCATCTGGAAATTTTTGGTAACACCACACAAAAAGTACCATGAGAGAGTCGGCACCCTCAAACAATCGGTGGATGGAAACTCATCACAAAATGTCGGTTGGTAACTCAACACAGAGTATTACTAGTTCATACAAAATACTGGTTGTCGGTTTGTCAAAATGAAGACTGGTAAAAATGTGTTATGCCGCTTTAATCCCTTGTACTGCTTGGTATCCACGAACTGCTTGGGGTCGACATGCCGCTTCAGACCGGTAAACACATTTTGCAAAACATCAATAGTCTAAAGACTATAATACAACATACCGATTGTGCTCTAACTCACACATATAAAGAGGATCTTAATGCAAGTATGTGTCCATGAATGACAATCACAACATGAACATCAAAAATGGCAACAATCTCCCCCTTTGGCATTGATGGCAACACTTAGGAAAATAAAATTTTGACATCTAGGTGTTTTACAAAAAAAACATGCCATTAGCAAAATTGCTCCCCCTAAGCATATACACTATCCCTTTAACAATACGATGTATAACAATTTTGCATATAGAGCATAAACATTGAGATACAAGAGCATATATCAAAGCATATAGCAAAATTTTAAATCTAGATACTTCTCCCCTATACTTCTTCAAAATAGATAGAGTACTTCTCCCCCTTTGCCAACAATGATAAAGTACCGCTGAACAACCCTATTTCCATTTGATATTAAAATAATAAAAGTTTATGACAAAAAGGAATAATACTTGTCAAAAATAGACTTATAGTCCTACAAGAATTGTTTCATCGATAAAGACCAGGACTCAAGTAGGGAGGTGGCTACTTCTTTCTCTATTTGCATCTGGGAGACTTGTTCTTCCATGGCATCAACAGTGCTCATCTCCTATGTAACTGTCAAGACATCCAGCTTCAAATAACACTTCTGAAGAATTTGTAGACGTGGGAGTAGAACTAGTTGTAGCTCCTACAAATCTCTAGACCATGTGCTGATCTCTTGCTCCATTCTGGCTGACTGGATGTGAAACCGGTGAACGGTTTGACCATAAGTTGCAAAGGAATCATAAGGTGTCTTGAATGTGCTCATGTAGGACTGTAAATCTATTTGAAGCTTTTGCTTCTGAGCTAGCACATCATCATAGAACAGATGGGGTTGACATATTTTGCTAAGTAGCAAATTTCCCTCATCTAGAGCGTCCCTTATATCCTTTTGTTCTTTCTTCAGTTCAGTTCAAAGCTCATTCAAATTCTTCACCAAAGCCATATTAAGAGCTTTTTGATGCTCCTTCTTGACATTAGCCTCTACTATCTCTTCAAGGCTCTGCACCTAATCATCTACTACTATGCATAGGAGCTTAAGTCTAGCTAGTGATGAATCGGTGTTTGGAAGATTTGTACCAGGTATCAAACCGGTAAGCATATCCATAGTTGCTTGGATTACATCCTACTCCTTCTATCAAATAATTTCAAGGTGCTCTTGAGCTACCTTGATGCTCTGCATTAGCTCTGTTTCACTTGTAGACTGGAGATCTATAGGACTGGTGAGATTAGCTGGTTTAGCTTGTCTCCCAGTTGCCTTCGGAGTCTCCATTTGGGTTCTCTTCACTACTTCTCCTGCCTTGTCCTCTTTTATTTTCTTCTTCTTTGCTTCTTTCCTCTTCTCTGCTTCGTTGTCTTCCTCAGCCTTTTTCTTTTCTGCTTCCTTTTTCTTCTCCTGTTCCTTATCTTCTTCTTCCTTCTTTTTCCTCTCTGCTTCCTTCTTCTTCTTCTCCTCTTCATCTTTCTTCTTTGTCTCCTCCTCATCCTTTTTCTTCTTTTCTTCTTCTTCCTTCTTCTTCTTCTCCTCTTCATCTTTCTTCTTTTTCTCCTCTTCATCCTTTTTCTTCTTTTCTTCTTCTTCCTTCTTCTTCTTCTCCTCTTCATCTTTCTTCTTTTTCTCCTCTTCATCCTTTTTCCGCTTCTCTTCTTCTTCCTTTTTCCACTTCTCTTCTTCATCCTTCTTCCTTTGCTCGGTCTCTTCCTTCGCCGCTTCGTATCTATCCTCAGCTTTATTCTCCTATTTAGCCTAATGCTCCTATCCCATTGCCTCAGATGGTGTTTCCTAAGTAACATCTTCTTCATCCAGGGCATCGACATCAATAGTGTCAACGGGTTCAATAACCAAATTTCCTTCATCATCAAATGCTTTGTCTAGTTTGGATATAACCGGTTCTTCCTCAGCTTGTCGATTGGCTAGATTCTCTTTGTGAGTCTAGACAGCAGTTACCATATACTAATGAGTGTCCTTTTCGACATCATCAATTCTTCCTTCTAACAGCCATAGTCTTCTTCTTCTAGTGAAGAAGAGTCCTTCATTTTGGTCAATAACATCAAATAATTTAGAATTTGACAGGTCAGGAAAGTATTGAGCAAAAAATTTCTCCTTAATTTCCTATTCCTTTTCTATGGCAATGCGCCATTTATTATCTAATGCCTTATACAAAGAATCCAGTGTCTGAGATTTAATCTCTGATGGTGACCGGTCATTTGTACACAAATAAAAAATAATCTCCTATAGCACTTCTTCTTTCTCCTCATCACTAAAATCATCATAGTAGTCTACTAAATCATGCAGTAATTTTCTCCTAATATTCTTTATTGTTCTTTGACAATGTGTTAAAGGTTTATATGAGAAGATATCAATATTTACCGGTGCAGATGCTGTCGGTTCATTCTTTGTTTTCTTTCTTGTCTGTCTCGCCTTCTTTGGCTGCTCCTTAGACACCATCTCTTCAGAGTCTGGTGTATTGATCTTTGTCTTCCTTTTCCTCTCGAAGACTTTAGCTGGTGCTGCTTCAAATTTCTTTTTGGCTGGTGACCACTTGGTCACTTTTGGAGTTGCAGTAGTAACCGGTGCTAATGTTGCAGGCATTGCCTTTGCCTTCTTTATTGCAGGTTCTTTTCCTTTCTTTGCAAAGGGTTCCTCGATCTGTGTAACCCTTTCCAGATAGGTTTTGGTCCTCTTTGCCTTCGGATCAAGAGGTGAGGCAATAAGGGTAGAGGCATACCCTTCTAGTATATCGTACATCACCTCATAGCCCATTGGCTCCACTTCTTCCATTCTAGGCTCAACAACCTCCATTATGCATTTGTCCACTTGGATGGTGAAACAGATGTTATCTTCATATTTCTTGATGATATCACTTGAGATCCTCATCATTTGGCTCATTTTTCATCTGAGCTCATCAAAATACTTGTTCAAAACATCAGGGTAACCAGTTCCAATTGCTTGAATGCTCTCCTTGATTTTCTTGGTTACCGATTGGTCAGGAGACCATTGGACATCTCCTACTCCTGGAAAGTATCCTTGAAAGTAAAAGAATAACCCAACTAGTAGTTGTTTGAACTTAAACCTTTGTGCATTATCCTATTTGATCGACTTTAGATTTGATAGGAGTTGCCTCTACATACCGATGCATAGGTCAAATGATGTGTTCTCCTTAATCATCTGGTAAGTAGCATTTACAGCTGCAATAGATACAGAGTTAATTTTGCTGGTAGAGAATGTCCGGTAACCTATCACCATGCAGGCATACTTAACCATATCATCCTTCATGGAGTTGACTGTCATGCCTCATGAGTTACTCACTAAACTGGTGAGCCTTGTCATTTCAGTTTTGCTTATTGTCCCTAGGGCTGGCACTTCCCCTATGTTACAGAAACCAGTGACTGCATAAATTGTCTATGGTGTGATATCATGCATCCTCTCCAGGTACATCTTGTCATCGTGGACTCTGGTCAAAATGATCCTTATGTGATCTTCTGTAAAATCTTCCAGGAAGTAGACAACATTGTGGAGTTTCTTGTTCTCTAAGACATTATACTCTGGTTTGAGTTTCTTATCCTTGCCACAAAACAAACCTAACTCGGAGTGGATAGCTAGAGACCCTAGGTCTTCAATCTTGCAGTCTATGTAGTCAGAAATTCCCTCTTCTACTATCACACTAGCTAGAACTTGTGATAGGGCATTATACTTGGAATTTTGTTGAATAAAACTTCCAGACTCAATAGATGCACTAGAACTGGTATGAGATGTAGAAGCCATGATAGAAACTTTAAGAACTTCAAGAAATACCTTTTTAAAACATGTGAATTTAGGGCTTTTTGATTCTCCACTCCACACTCTGTCAGTTGCTGAATCACCGCTTTGTGTTCTCCACTTGACCGTTTGCAATTTGAATTTGAATCTCCTTCGCGGTTTGTCAATTTCTCAAGATCTTAGCTCAAATCACCTTATTGTTGCTGCTCTTTGAAAAAATTTCTTCACTCGAAAATAGATAGTGAGAAATGATTTGAAAAATTCCTTTAAACATATCTCTCACCTACCACCATTAATGCTCCTCTATTAGGGTGTAAACCCTAATTTGCCTTTTTACCATTTCTAGTCTTCTACCAAGTGACAGGTATCACATACCGGTTAAGGTCTTTTATCGATGTAAACCAAGGGTTCAAAACATTTTGTTGTTTGCTCCCCCTAAGCTTTTTTGAAGCTTAGTTTGTCGGTTCCATGATTTCCACACTAGGTGCAGAAACCGGTTCCTCCTGTAACACTACTGGTTTCTTCTTCTAGGTTTTTGTCATATCTACTTGAATGGTGTCAACATCAATGTCTCCTTCCGGAGTGACTGGTATATCATCAGATATGTCCTTTCTTGATCTACAGAATCTAGCAGTGTGACCCGATTTGTTGTAGTGATAGCAGACCAATCTAGGTGCTCTCCAAGGTCTATTGTTCATGTTTCCATTCTTCCTTCTACATGTTGCAGCAGTGTGACCATGACCATGATAGATCATACAATTTTCTCTCCATTTGGTTGCCACTTGATAGCCACCGCTTCTTGGCTGATGATTGAAGACATTAAACTGGTTGTGATTCCGGTTCATAAAAGGTTCAGGACCAACTCCTTGGGTCCTCTGAGGAGATCTTCTAGTGTCATTCATGATAGACCTGCATTCAAATGCTTTATGCCCATACTTGTTGCATGCATAACAGTTACCATTGAATCTATAGGATCTAGGCTTATCATTTAGGAAATAAGGAAAATTGTTGTAATCCTTACTCCTACACACATTTGCAGTATGTCCTTCTTTAAGATAGTTAAAGGAAATAGGTTTAAACTTTTGCTTACCTTTATCCTTTGATGCCAATTGTTTCTTTGATGCTCCAGCATTTGTACCAGAGGTCTCACCTTCCTTATGACCAGAATAACCAAGTCCATTGGTATTCTTGACCAGTTTGGCAGATTCAAGCTTTTTCTCTAGCTTGATAGTACTCTTGTTGAACTTAGCAAGTTTTTCCTTTGACTCAGAGAGTTCTTTGAAAATAGCAACATTTGTTTCCAATAGGTTTTCATTTTCAGAGATGGCAGTGTTTAGTTCTCCTTGCATGTCTTCCTTTTCCACCTTGATTGCATGGAGTTGAGCATTTAGGGCACTCATCTCTTATTTCAGCTTGGAGATCTTAAGATCTCTTTCTTTCATTAGGTCTTTAGCTTTTCTCCTGTTCCCAAGCTCTTGACACATCTGGATAGTCATTCCTTCCAACTCCTTTCTTAGGTTGGAGTTTGATTCATTCAACTTGCTTACTTTTGCAATTAGGGCTTCTATGTCTGCTTCATCTACAGAACTATTTTTAGATAGCTCCATCAGCTTTTCTGCATGTTCTCTCCTTTTTGCTTGAGATGCCTTGTATTTGACCATAAGATCATCATAGGCTTTCTCAAACTGAGTGAGCCATTGAGTAAGTTCCCTCAAGGTGTATTCCCCCATATCTCTTTCTAAGTGGTTAAACTTATAGAAAGGTAGGCTCTGATACCAATTGAAGAATACTAAGAGGGGGGTGAATTAGTATGCCAAGAATCTTTGCACTTAAATACTTTGCAAGACTGATAGTAAACTGGTAAAACAATTTAGTAGACAAACTGGTTAACAAACATGAAAACCAATAGCTAATAATGCATTCACCCACAGAAGCACAAACACCATAACACAAGAGATTTTGATGTGGAAACCCTATTGTCTTCAAAATCTGATTCACTTCAACATCCTTGTAGTAAAATGATTAAACTCTGTGCAGAAGAGATATTAAAGGGAAGGAGACCCTTAGGACAACATATGACAAGGTTTGATTTAACCTTCTATACTTCGGACCTCCTCAGAGTCCAGGAGGGTATACCTTTGTGAACTAAATTCACACTTTCAAAAGATAAATCCACAGCAAACCAGTCTAAAAAACCAGTGGATCTAATCACCTTGAAACTAACTGAAACAAAGGAATGAAAATTATACTCATATTCAGTATTTTGACCTACAAAATATATAATAGACAACCTTGATCTATACCAGTGCCTTATCCAAGGTCACAGAGTCATCTATATTCAAACAATACTCCCCAAACAAGATATCTTTACACATCCCATTGGCTCAGCTTCTGTTGATCCCTATATATGCCTGACACACACAAGAATTTATGCATACCAAATTAAACTATGCTCATCAAGATTCAATGTATCCTATAGAGAATTTACTAGTAGAAATAATCCTTGCATATTTAATTCCCCTCCTGAAGAGAAAAGCTAAGAAGAATATCTACTAAAAGTTGCCTTACAACTCTATTCAAACAAAATAACCCTGGATTATTCAAAATGAAATAGTAAACAATTGCAAACACATTTGAAGACGACACCAAGTTTTCACTCAAAAGCCGATGGTCGGTATATTGATATTATCTTCAAGAAAGTATTACCAAAACTTTTGAATATTCTCCATTAAACTTAGAAAAGCTCAAATAAATTTCTGCAGCGTTTTCTTACAATTCTTTGCGATCCCTTTTCTATTAGTCCTAGTATCCATTTATAACGATATGGATGCACATAGCTTCAGACTTTCCTAGGAGAATTTGTTACAATCATTTCTTTTCTAGAAGAAGTTACAAAGACTTTTACAAAAATAGTTACAAGTACTTTTCAACTTCTGCAACTTCTTCTACTTGCTGTCCGATTGCAACCTCTTCTAACTATTCAGCAGTGCGCTCTAAATACTCTACATCCTGGATGGCATATTTTCTTGTCCATTCATTGTACACATAATTAGTTGGCCACGTGAAATTAATCACTTTTTCCTTTGCCTTGGTTAACCTTTTCTAGGAATTTCTCATCTTGTTGAATTCTGAATTGAGAAAATCATAATGAGATTTTATTTTCTCTATCTCCTAAACTGTTACAACAAAGAAGGAAGCATTATCTAAATCAACAATTCCTTTTATTCTGGCTAACAGTTTGGCCTCTAATTCCTTAAGCCACACTTGTTTGTCCTTCAGTTGATCTAGGCTGACAAAAACTCCCAGAAGCAATTCAAAAACCTGCTCAACATACTCCTTTTGTACAAATTGATTTTTCTGTCAGCATTATCCACCCCTTCTACCAATTTTACTAAGTCCTTGGTGGTGTCACAAGTGGATTTGATGATAGGATCAGCCCCTGGTTCATCATAATATACACAAATAAGCTCCAAGTCTTGCTTTCTAGGCTTCCACTTGTCAAAAATAGGCGTCAGAATGGCCTTATCTCCATTGAGCTCATTCCACATATCCAAAATCTTGCTTGTGTTATTATGTAATAGTGAGGCACTCATTGTATCTGAAAAACTTGAGATGGTAGCCCTTACTCTTTCCTCATACTTCTTTGCATACAAGGCCTGGGCCTGTTTTAAATTCTCTAACTCTTGAGGAGTAATCTCAACCATTTCTAGGCTAGAAGGTGCTGGAGATGGTGGGAACTCAATGATGGGGCTGGTAGGTGGAGGTATTGCAGGAGAAGAGGAGATCATCAGTGTTGAATACTCATCTTGATGGTACTATCCTGTCAACTAGCTTTGCAACTTAGCAATAATGCTATCCTTACCTCTTACCTCCTCCTTAGCACTATTATAAGCCTTCAAAATTGTTTCTAACTTGACTTGGAGGTCTTCTTTTTACTTAGCCTCCCTTTCTGCTACTGTAGCACTAAATTTTGTAGTTTCTAACATAGTGCTAGCAGCTTCCACCACCCCTGTGTTCTGCACTCTCTTCACTATCATTCCACCAAGGTATCTTGACCCTAGGGTATCCTTACTTCTCTTATTCTCATCTCTCTTGAGAGACCACATGACAAGTGCAGCATTATCTTTGCTGAAAGTGATTCCCTCCATGGGCTTGGTTTCTTTTCTCACTGCCTCTAGTACAAGGGCATCTGCTATGTCCCACTCAGGGAGAATGAGCACTCTAGCTTGTGCCACCATATCTCTTCCTTGCACATGAGTGATGGTCTTAAACTCATCCATCATTTCTTGATTTATTTCCTCCTCCACCAATGCTGGATCTTTGTGAGGTTTCTCACCTTTTCTCTTCTCACATCTTGCATTATATTTGTCTATATTTTGCTTCCATACAAACTGCATAAATGCTCCTGATGTAACAAAATTATTGTCAGCCAAGAATTCATCACTAGCCTATTTGATCTCAAGATCCCACTACTGGCCCTTAAATTCATTGGTAGTGATGTTCATTTCAGTAGCAAGGGGCCCTACTCACATTCCCTCTTCCACTTCATCATATGTGTAGGCTATTTCTCCTAGACTGCCTAATTGTATCAGTCGTTCAGCTGCTGCCTGTTCATCTCCTATGTGAATAGGAGATTGGGATGGAGAGTACAAGGGTGTATCAGATTGTACTTCTTTTCCTACTCTCTGCTTCTTTGGGCTCTCTTGGATGTCAATGACATCTTATATCTTCCTCTTTCCTTTAGAGGTAGAGGGCTCCCCTGTTGTAGGCATTAGTATACTATAATTAGATTTTTTGTGCAATGTATAGTCACTAGGAGGGATTACTCTGGTGGAGGCAGACCTACTTAGAACCATTCTTGCCTTTTCAGGGTTGCTTTTAATCATAGCTTCCCTCTTTTCTTTCAGAGTTTGCATTACATCCTCAAAGAAAATAATTAAGAACTTTATTTTTTCCTCAAAATGGAAAAAGTAAGACAATGGGTCATAGCTGGCATCAAACTGATGTACAAAATCTAAGGCTTTCTTATAAGCCACCCATTTTTCCTTCCTCAACTCCTGCTCATCTAGATCAAACTCATTTCTAATGAGATCTTCAGGAAGCTGAAATTGATGGGGTTTACCATTGCACACTGCTCTCTTTCTAAACATGCCATTGAAGAAGTCTTCTGGATCGACACACGTAGACATTGCAGTTGACAAATGATAAGGTTTGAGGAAATATTCATAACAATTCCAACCTCGCTTGGTTATTATAAATTGATGGGCTATGGTAACCGTAGGGAAAATAGTCCCTTTACCCCTGCCTATCAGCTTTGCTTCTTGCACACTACCCATTTGTCTGAGAACTTCTGCAATTCCCACTTTTAGAGGGACGTGATAGGGCAATAAGAATGGAGTGCCTCTGAAACCAAAAACTCTAAAAACTATGGAGACAGGGTATAAGTAAATATCACCCCAATTATGAACAATCTTTATGCCTTCTGCAAATTATTTTGGTCTAACAAATTCCAAAAGAACCTTGGGGATTCTTGGGTTTTCGGAGTAGAGGAGACAAGGGTACAAGAAAACCTGCTTTTAGCTCAAAGGAATCCACTTTGCAACTGAATTGACTTGCTCTGTATTTGAAGAAAATAGCTCTGTATCTACTCCTCTGCAACAATTCTTTTGAATGATACTTTTACTCAATCAACAGGAGACCATATATGGTACCTAGGCTCTTAACTACGACATTGATACCACATGCTTCGGTCATCCCTTCAGAATTGAATTTCTGAGAGAATTCAAATTTTTCACTCCAACAAGTCACAACATTCCTGCACATTCTTTCCTTTCTCTCTTTCAGTGTTTTGCGAAGCATAACCTTCAGGCAATTTTATTAAATGAAATCATGCCAACCGTATGATCAAAAGAAACTTGATTTGCCTTTACACTGTCTTAATAGTCTCACCTTCATGCTAGGCCCCACCTCCTTAGCGCCATTTCACGAGCTTTATCCTTCGAGCACTTCTCCTTCGCAAAGCCGCACCAGATGTTAGATGGAACTCTAACTGCTCAGTGTTTAACTCTTACCAAAACTGTCGACATCTTCATTAACTGTGCCTTTACCTTGACTGCTAGCGGTCTTTCACTATTTCATGAGGCTTAAATAGCTTTCAACTTTAGGCAACGAAACAACACGAAGCGTTGGATTAGATCGGAGATGACCATCCTTTAAGGGAGACCTTTATGCTTGCTCTACTTATGCCACCTTTTCATTGGTTACTGACTACCACGTGGCACTCAACCATTAGCTTTAGAAAACCATTCAAGCCAAGTTCAACATCAGCCACATGTCTCTCCCTTATATGATCAGTTACACCTTGGTGGGCCCTCAACTTCTTCTGAAACCATGTGTCCATGGACATGTCACCATCTAGCATGACACCTGGATACCCTCTTTTCTTTTTGCCATTTTGCAAAGCATAAAACATGAGCACTTTACCTTTGCGAATTCACGTGGGTCGTTACATTATTTTTGACTTGCTTGATTCTTAACAATCTAAACTAAATCCGACAGACGTGAGCCCTCTGACTCAACTTTAAACACATGGCATCTAGTCACTTTCAAAGCTGACATGTTAGTCTTTCATTTGCTGAGAGAAAACACTGGGTTCCACCTCATCCTTGCCACCTGTATCTGCCAGGTTACTTCTTATCTTGTGACATAACTCACCTCTGGGATCCACCTCTTTAACCCTTAGACCCACCTTGCTGACTACTATGGCCTCTGCCACATGCCATTATCTTACTCACCCTCTAGACCAGCTAAACCATCTGCTTGGAGTGCCATTTCATTTCTCTACTTTGCGAAAGCTAACTGTCGAGCATCTTCATCCTACGAAACAGTGCGAACCATTAGATCAGATAGGACTTGCTTACCTTTTAGTCACTTAGAAAGTCTTCGCTGTAGGGTCCCACCAAACACTTTCACCATTTCGTGAAAGGTATTTCACTTACAAGTTCAGGCTGTGAAATAACACTAGCCATTGGATCTTGGATGAGATGAAGCCTCTTTAAATCGGACCAAAAGCACTATTTAGAATGCTTCTCCCTTTCACCATTTCATGAGTCTTAAACCACGCACAACTTTGCCTAATGAAATAGAAAAAACCATAGATCTACCTGAGAACTGCGTACAACTTACTAGGCCTAACAACATTAGGAAGAAAAGACATAAGGCATAAATTTTAAAATTAATTCAAATAACCATCTAGGCAAATGACAAGGGGGGACACTTCCTATGACCCCAAGACCCATTACTTAAGTGGATAAAGTAATGAAGGAATAGAAACCAGAGGGTTTTCTGATAAAACATTGAATGATTTAAAATTAAAACCCTAAACCCCTAGGACCTAACATAGAGCTGAATGAATTGATAGTGTGTCTAATTCAAAATTTCAAAAACTTAGCCAATTATTGAAATGGAAAATCCATTTTTTAAACAACAATAACAATGGCTCTAACTGGGGATGGTTGATCGCAAGGTCAACACAAGAAAACTCAAAAACTTAGGAGAAACAGACCAAAACACAGACCCAAACAAAACAACAGGAAATAAACAAAATATATACAAACAAAGGACCTACTGTGCATGGACATCAAGAGAAATAATGTTTTAGGAATTGTCCATGCACTAGAAATTCCTATATTTCATCATTCATATTCTTCACAAAATATGAATCCTTACCATTTAAGGCACAAACCACAAAAGGGCCAATCTATAATGATTCAAATTTTTTATGCTTTCCCTTGTCCTATCCTTTTGCATTCCACTAAAGAACAATGTCATCAATTTGGAACTTCCTTAATGATGTCCTTTTATCAAAAAGGTATTTGGACTGTAGTTGGATCTTTTGATTTCTTTTATGAGCTAAATCTATGAGCACTTCCACCTCCACAATTTGGATCATTCTATTTTCCATAGGTTCAGATAGCTCCATGTCCTCATCTTGCAAGAATTTATAAACTGGAAGAAGATTATTCACTGGCAATCTAACTTGAGTACCATAAACCAGTTCAAAAGGTGACATTCCAATGGCCTTCTTGACTGTTATTCTATCTACCCATAGAGCTAACTTCAATTTTTGATCCCAAGATCTCTTATTTTCTTCCAGAATTTTCTTGATGATATTCAAAAGGCTTTTATTGTTGGATTCTGCTTGTCCATTCCCCTGAGGGTGATATGGTGAAGAGTAAGACATGAGTATTCCATGATTGGTACAAAACCCTAATAGGTCAATGATGAACCACTAGTACCAAACCGGTACTGAGAGGGGGGGTGAATTAGTACAAACACAAATATAGTCAAAAATTGGTTTGACAACAAATGCTCCGAATGACTGACAAACAGGGATACCAGTAAAGCAGAGTGCAACCGATAACATCTAGTATAGCTCAATCAGTCATAAACCGGTCACTCAATAAGCTTTCCTCTTAGCTCAATACTACAGTATCATTATATTCTCATGCATAAACTAGTAAAATTGACCATTAGATCTTCACAACAATGAGTTCAATATGTTTTATAGACAAACATAAAACATAGAACCTTCATGTGCTTAATAGGTAAAACAAAGCATCACAAGACAAAAGCATTTCACATGGCACACATATTTTTCATGTGAAAACCCAACTGGGAAAAACCATGGTGGGGATGAATACCCACAAGCTGCTTTTTGAACTCTTTAGAAGTCTGCTCTATTAGGAGCCTTGTTTGGTTAAGGATATTACAATAGGTTTTGGTAGGAACTGATCCTGTTAAGGATCACCTGGTTAAGGGATACCCGGTTAAGGGTTAAACCCAGTAGGGTCACCTTGTTAGAGGATTTCAAGAACTTAATAGCTGAAGGATCTCCTAAGCTTCTCTAGCTTCTCATAACTCATTAGCCTCAAGTTACCTGGTTAAGGGATTTGAAACAAGTTGGTTAAGACCACCCGATTTAAGGGATTTTGAATCAAGCCAGTTAAGGCTACTGTGTTAGGGGATTTTACAATTGTTGAAGTGGTTAGAGATCAATAGGTATTACAATGATCTGTTAACAGCACTTAATGCTAATGCAGATCCATTTAGGCTCCTCTTTTCCTTCTGCACATTCACTTTGTAGGTATCTCTTCTCTCCTTTGGTCTGGCAAGAATCACGCATCACTTTCCTTGGATACACACTCACAACTTTTGCCAACAACCTCAAAAAGAAACCCAACATCGACCTTATAGGAAACATACAGGTCAGTAGAAAAAACCTTAAACCCTAAACCTATTAGGTTAAGCAATTCAAATGGTTTGATCTTGACCGTTGAATCATGCTGCATTAAATGCAATAATCTTGAATCAATCTCAAGACATTCTCCATCGTCCATTATCCACTGTTTTCATGGCGGCTGATAACCCATCATGTGTTATCACTGTTTGACAGACTTCACACATTCCCAAGGTAGATAGGAATAGTCATCTTCATGCAAGATCCTTCACGCACACAAAGCTTACGTGGCAACATGATCTATCCTTCATCATACTGCTAACTCATCACACACCTATTGAGTCACACAGACTTGAGGTACTCCAACTGAAAACCCCAAAGTTGAAGCTACCTACCAATCGGTAGTCATACAATGCTTCCATGTGCCAATTCCCATAACTACATGCCGGTTCACCTTGAACAAATATGCCACTTCACTTTGGCATATAAACCAGTTCATACATATGTCGGTTCCTCTCTCTTCACTTATCACATGTGCCGGTTCACACTATGTCCCATATTGACATCAATGACAACATAAAATATCATTATGTCTTCATGCTAGTTTACATAATGCCATGCCAGTTCACATAATGCCAACAATCTCCCCCTTTGGCATTGATGGCAATATACAAAAGATATCTTCTCTGCTTCACATCTTCTCCCCATTTTCTGCAAATATCTTTTCACTTCACTCCTTCTCACCCTTTGACAACAATGCCAAAGTGGAGGTACAATAATCATTGTTCCATCATGTTGCTCCCCCTGAGGAGTAGCATCCTTCAACACACCAATCAATCAAAACTTTGTCTTTCCAGTACCTGACTGATGTGGAACAATCACTTTTAGTTCACCTACTGAAGGGGTAATACCCCTAATTCACCTCTCAAATGCACAAAAGTTGTCTTTGGGAAAGGATTGGTGAATATGTCTACTAACTGTTCCTTAGTGGACACATGCTCTAGTGCAATTTATTTATTCTAAACCTTTTCCCTCAAGAAATGATACTTAAGCTCAAAATGCTTGGTTCTAGAATGTAAAACTGGATTCTTTGATATATTGATAGCACTTGTGTTATCACAGAATATACTTACTGATTAAGATATAGGGATCTTGAAGCCTTCCAGTACATGCTTCATCTAGATTGTCTAAGTGCAGTTCATGAAAGTTGCAACATACTCCGCTTACACTATAGACTAAGAGATACAACTCTACTTTTTACTCATCCATGAGGCCAGTCTACCACCGAGAAAGAATGCACCACCAGTTGTGCTCTTCCGGTCATCCACATTACCAGCCCAGTTAGCATCTGTGAACACTTTCAAATTGAAATTATTGTTGTATGGGTACCACAATCCATAGTCAACTGTTCCCTTCAGATACCTAAGAATCCACTTGACTGCAATCAAGTGAGATTCTCTTGGACTCTTCTAGAACCTTATAGTGATGCCAACTACATATACAATATTTGGTTTGCTATGCACTACATAATGCAACTTACCAATCATTGACTGGTATTCCTTCTCATCAACTAGTGCAGAATCATCCTCCTTTGTCAATTTGCAACTGGTCACCATCGGCGTACCAACCGGTTTGCTGTCTTCCATGCCAAAAGTCTTCAACACCTCTTTGACATATTTGGACTGAGTGATGAAGATTCCATCTTCCATCTACTGGATCTACAGTCCAATGAAGAACTTAATCTCCCCTATGAGTGACATCTCAAACTCTTTCTTCATCTCATCAGTAAACTCATGACTCATCTTGTCATCTCCACCAAAGATGATGTCATCAACAAAAAACTTCACAGATCAGAATCTGATCTCCTTCAGACTTCAAGTAGATATTTCTATCTTCACTTTTTCTCTCAAATCCAATCTTCACAAGATGGGAATGTAGGCGCTCATACCATGCCCTAGGTGCTTTCTTTAGACCATATATTGCTTTATGTAGCCTACATACCATGTCACTATCTTCAAATAGGGTAAACCCATCTGGTTGCTCAATATACACCTCCTCTTCAAGTACACCATTTAGGAATGCAGATTTTACATCCATTTGATATACCTTGAATCTCTTAAAAGCTGCATATGCAAGAAGCATACGAACTCCTTCCAATCTAGCTATAGGAGCAAAGGTTTCCCCATAGCCTTCACCTTCTTATTGAGCATATCCTTTGCATACTAGCCTGGCTTTATTCCTAATCACCAAGCCATCCTCATTCAACTTATTTCTGAACACCCATTTGGTGCCAATGACATTTTTATGCTCTAGTCTGGGTACCAAGGACCATGTATGATTTTTCTCTATCTGGTCAAGTTCTTCTTCCATTGCCTTGATCCAGTCTTTATCTTTATGAGCCTCTTTGAATGACTTAGGCTCAAATTCAGAGATCATACATGAGTTTTCTCTGATCTTTCTTCTGGTAAGGATTCCTACATCCTTATCACCTATGATCTGCTTGGGATCATGATTCAACTTGACATACCGAGGAATGGTCTTAACTAGTTCTTCTTGCTTTTCTTCTTCATCCTCATCTTCATCAGTATCAACATTCACTGGTTCAGGAACACTGTTACTGGTACTCGATTGACTGACAACTGGTTCCCAGAAGGTTGCAACCGGTTCATTTACAACTTTCTCACTATCGATTTCCTTAGTCTTCTTAGAGGATTCATCAACTCTTACATTGATGCTTTCCATAATTCTCTAAGTCCTATTGTTGTAGCACTTGAAAGCTTTACTCTTGGTGGAATATCTTAGAAATATTCCTTCATCACATTTAGCTTCAAATTTGCCTTGATGTTCACTCCTCTTGATGTAACATTTTCTACCAAATACCTTAAAGTAGTTAACCATAGGTGTCTTACCAGTCCAATACCCATAAGGAGTTTTGTCCTTACCCTTTTTGATGAGTACCCGATTCATAGTGTAGACTGCAGTGCTCATCGCTTCTCTCCAAAAGGTGTGAGCAACCTTTCCTTGGATCAACATGGTTCTAGCTAATTCAACCATAGTCTGGTTATTCCTCTATACTAGGCCATTTTGCTATGGAGTCCGGGGGGCAGACAAATATCTCTTGATGCCAAATTCTTCACAATACTTGTTGAATTCACTAGAAGTGAATTCCCCTCCATGATCAGTTCTAAGACATTTGATCCTTTTACCGCTTTCCTTCTCCACTAATGTGTTGAAAGCTTTGAATTTCCCAAAAGCTTCAAACTTGTCTTTCAAGAATGTGACCCACATCATTCTTGAGCAATCATCAGTGAGAATCATGAAGTACCAGTCACCCTGCACACTTCTAGTTTTCATAGGACCACATAAATCAATATGCACAAGATTAAGCAAGTTGTCAACAGTGAAAGATTTACCTTTAAAGGTTGAGGAAGATATTTTCCCCAATTGACATTCTCTACACAAGGTATTATCCGGTTTGCTCAGCACCGACAACCCTCTAACTACCTTGATCTTACTAGCCTTCATAATATTATCAAAGTTCACATGGCAGAATCTCCTATGCCATATCCAGCTATCATCAAGCTTAGCCATAAGACATGTACTTATATTTGCATTCAGATGAAATAGGTTACCTTTAGTCTACATGTCGGTGGCTACCAATTTACCATCTTTACCTTTGATTCTACAAACTCCATTCTTGAATTGCAGAGTGAGACCACTGTCATTTAACTGGGCAACACTTAGAAGGTTGTGTCTAAGACGATCAACCTAGTACACATTGTCAACACTACTTTTTCCATTCAAAGAGATGGACCCTCTACCTTTGACCATGCATGGTGCATCATTGCCAAAGTGAACCACACCACCATCATACTCCTCTAAGGATAGAAACTTGCTCCGGTCACCAGTCATATGGTGAGAACAACCACTTTCAATGATCCACTCATTGGAATCATCAAACTGGGAGACAAGAGCCTTCTTGTCTGCCACATCTTCCTTTACAGCAACAAGCATAATGTCTTCATTCTCTTCATCTTCTGATTCCTCATCCGTGACACCTTCATCAACTACCACAAAACAATTTCTCTAGTTTCCTCCTTTGAATTTCTTGAACCTTTCCAGTTTATCCTTGTTGTCACTATTAGGACAATTCATAGCAATATGTCCTATCGGGTTACAGGAGAAACATTTCAAAGGAAGCTTACCTTTGTATTTACAAGTCCCTTTTGGAAATCTCCTGGCAAGAAGAGCTTCAAATTCCATCAGAAACTCTTCATCCTTCATTTCTCTATTCTGATTAGGTTCCCCACTTGTGCTAGCCTCTTTTCCTTTTCTGGATGGTATAGCAGAAGCTCTAAAAGCTGATTCTGTCTTTTGAACACTACCATCAAAACTATTCATCTCATAGGCTGTCAACTTGGCTATGATGGAATCCAAGGATGCCTTAGACTTGTCTATTGATCTCAGCTCTTGAATAGCAACAACCCTTCTTTCATAAACCGACAATAGGGATCTCAAGACTTTGCTTACCATAGTGGAATCTTCTATTTTGGCACCTGCACTCTTTATTTCTCCAACAACTGTTTTGATTCTTATTCCATACTACTAAATGGTCTCTCCTTCAACCACCCACATGTCTTCAAACTTTCCTCTCAAGCTCTCTTCCTTAGCTTGTTTTACATGCTCATCACCACCATAGATATTTTCAAGAGCATCCCATACCTCTTTGGGATTTTCCTTGTCCTGAACATCAATAAATTCAATGTCAGATAGGCTACTGATGAGGGCTTCCATGACTTGCCCATTTTCTTGTATCTCTCTCTTTTGGTCATCGGTGAGAGTACAGGTAGGAACAACATATACATTTTCAACATAACTCCAGTGTTGAACACCCATGCTTTTGATGAATATCTTCATCCTGTCTTTCCGTATACCAAAATATTCTCTGTTAAACTTTGGACCTTCCCTCTTCATCATTTGACTACGATCTTTTCCTCAAGTGGTTAAACCTACAACACAAAGGACCTGGAGTGCTTTGATACCAAATGATAGGTCAATGATGAACCACTAGTACCAAAACAGTACTGAGATGGGGGGTGAACCAGTACAAACACAAATACAGTCCAAAACTGATTTGACAGCAAATGCTCCAAATAACTGACAAATAGGGATACCAATAAAGCAGAGTGAAACTGGTAACATCTAGTATAGCTCAATCAGTCATGAACCGATCACTCAATAAGCTTTCCTCTTAGCTCAATACTACAGTATCATTATATTCTCATGCATAAACCAGTAAACTTGACCATCAGATCTTCACAACAATGAGTTCAATATGTTCTATAGATAGGCATAAAACATAGAACCTTCATGTGCTTAACAAGTAAAACAAAGCATCACAAGACAGAAGCATTTCACATGACACACATATTTTTCACGTGGAAACCCAACTGGGAAAAACCACGGTGGGGATGAATACCCACAAGTTGCTTTTTGAACTCTTTAGAAGTCTGCTTTGTTAGGAGCTTTGTTTGGTTAAGGACATTACAATAGGTTCTGGTAGGAACCGATCCTGTTAAGGATTGCCTAGTTAAGGGATACCCAGTTAAGGGTTAAACTCGGTAAGGTCATCTTGTTAGAGGATTTCAAGAACACAATAGCTGAAAGGATCTCGTAAGCTTCTCTAGCTTCTCAGAACTCATTAGCCTTGAGTTACCCAGTTAAGGGATTTGAAACAAGCTAGTTAAGACCACCTGATTTAAGGGATTTTGAATCAAGCCAGTTAAGGCTACCCTGTTAGGGGATTTTACAACTGTTGAAGTGGTTAGAGATCAATAGGTATTACAATGATCTATTAACAACACTTAATGCTAATGCAGATCCATTTAGGCTCCTCTTTTCCTTCTACACATTCACTTTGCAAGTATCTCTTCTCTCTTTTGGTCTGGCAAGAATCATGTATCACTTTCCTTGGATACACACTCACAAATTTTGCCAACAACCTCAGAAAGAAACCCAAAATTGATCTTATAGGAAACATATAGGTCGGTAGCAAAAACCCTAAACCCTAAACCTATTAGGTTAAGCAATTCAAATGGTTTGATCCTGACTGTTGAATCATGTTGCATTAAATGCAACAATATTGAATCAATCTCAAGACATTCTCCATCATCCATTATCCACCATTTTCATGGCGGCTGATAACCCATCATGCATTATCACCATTTGACAGACTTCGCACATTCTCGAGGTAGACAGGAATAGTCATCTTCATGCAAGATCCTTCACACACACAGAGCTTGCGTGGAAACATGATCTATCCTTCATCATACTACTAACTCATCACACACCGATTGAGTCACACAAACCTGAGGTACTCCAACCAGAAACCCCGAAGTGGAAGTTACCTACCAACCGGTAGTCATACAATGCTTCCATGTGTCAGTTCCCATAACTAAATGCCAATTCACCTTGAACAAATATGCCGCTTCACTTTCCTTGAATAAATATGCCGCTTCACTTTGGCATATAAACCAGTTCATACATATGCCAATTCCTCTCTCTTCACTTATCACATGTGCGGGTTCACACTATGTCCCATATTGACATCAATGACAACATACAATATCATTATGTCTTCATGTCAGTTTACATAATGCCATGATGGTTCACATAATGGCAACAAACCCTACAAACTCTTCCAACCTGAAACTCATGGCATTGTCCATTACCAATTTAGCAGGTATTCCAAACCTAGTTATTACATTATCCATCAGGAAATCAATGACAACCTTACTTGTAGCTCTTCTTGTAGGAATAGCTTCTATCCATTTGGTGAAATAGTCAATGGCTACTATGATCCATCTGTGACCTCTTCCTGACCCCTCAACAATCTCTCCAATAAAATCAATGCCCCACTGGACAAAAGGGGCTTCCACTATGACTAGATTTAGGGGTAAGGCTCCTTCATACCTCAGCTTGGATGAAAACTTCTGACATGGGTCACATTTCTGAACATATGCATGAGCATCTTTGAATAGGGTAGGCAAAAGTATCCAGCCCAGATTATCTTACCAATAGTTGTCTTGGCAGAATAATGACCCCCACATACTCCATCATGCATTTCAGTCAATACTCATTTAGCCTAGAATTCATCCAAACACATTAGTAATTCTCCATCTCTTTTTCTCTACAACAAATCACCTTGAATGAGCACATTATTTTGTGACTTGAGTTTCAGAGTTCTTTTCTGATTATGTGTTATTCCTTCTGAGAATGTAGCATCTGTTAGGAATCAGACTATCTCTGAGTGCCAAGATTGCCTTTCAATGCTAGTGACTGAAGTATCTCTGACTTCAACATTATGTATTTCAACATTCATAAGATTAGACTTAGTCGTGAGCTTAGCCAAACCTAAACCTCTTACCAATTTGGTGATCTTTATCTCCAAGTCAAATTCTTGAATTTTATTAATCCATCTGCATCTTTTCCTTGTAACCTCAAACTGGGACAAAATATCCTTAACTGCAGCATGTGGGACATAGGCAATGATATTTGCATTTACCAGATATGGCCTAAAAGCCTTGATGGCTTTAACCAAAGCATAAGCTTGTTTCTCCATGGTCTCATATTTTAATTCTGCTGCTTGCAAAGACTTGTTGTAGAAAGCTATGGGATGTTCGTATCCCTCTTTATCCTTTTGTAACAATATTGCAACTATTGTATGATATGAAGCAAAAGAAAATAGAGAAAAGGGCTTACCATAATCAGGAGATTTTAACATTGGTGCTTCGTGAATGGCCTTTTTAATTTTAGCAAAAGCCTTTGAGGCTTCTTGATCCCAACAAAATTTGGTATCCTTCTTGAGCAACTTGACAATAGGCTTCATTATCTCTGCAAAGTTTGCAATGAATCTCCTAACAAAATTTACTTTTCCCAGAAAGGATTGAATACCTTTTACAATCTTTGGTTCAGACACCTTGTTTATTGCTTCAATTCTTTCAGGGTCTATCCTTACCCCTTCCTTGGAAACAATGTGTCCCAATAGTTTTCCTTCAGTGACTCCAAAATGACATTTCTTGGGATTTAGTGACACACCAAATTCCAAGGCTTTATTGAACACCTTTTCCAAATGTCCACAATGATCATCAACCTTCTTAGAAAAATAGGTTAGATCATCTTGATAAACCACCATGATGATATTGATGAATCCTTTGAAGGCTACATCTATGACTCTCTGAAATGTAGCTCCAACATTTTTCAATTCGAATGGCATTCTCACATAAACATATGTTCCCCATGGAGTAGTGAAGGCAGTTTTAACTATATAGATTCCTTCACTAACACTTGATTGTATCCTGAAAAACCATCTATCATGGATAAAAGATCACAACCTATCACTCTCTGCAGCATGGCTTCCATGTTTGGGGAAGAGTAGTTATCTTTCAAAGAAGCCACATTCAAATTTCTAAAACCTACACACAATCTAATGTCCCCATTTTTCTCTCTTACTAGGACCATATTGGAGACCCATGAAGAATGTCTCATAGGTTTGATAATCCCCCCTTCTCTTACTTTAGTCAACTCTTGCTGCATCTTAGTTTCTAACAAGGGATTAATGGGTCTCTATTTCTATCTAAAAGGCTTAGCATTTGGAAGTAAGGGAACGTCATGTTGAAAAAGGTCTTGTCTATATGCCTTTAGGTCTTCATAAGACCAAGCAAAAACATGTTTATATTTCTTCAATAAATTAATAAGGTTAGTCCTGACATGAGGGGGTAATTTCTTCCCAATGTATACTAACTTAGGGGATGATTTAGTCCCCAGGTTTACCTCCTCTAATTCCTCCAACTTGGTGGTAGACTACTGATGTAAGTGACTGTCATTGTAACTGAACATGCTTTCCAGTTCTACCAGCCCTTTAGGTATTTCATTGGTTTCCAACTAGACCAAATCATTTCCAAATACTGTTTCCCTATTGTCAACCACCTCCACCAATGCATTGCAATCAATCTTCTATCCATCATAATCATCAACACATTGGATGAACCTAAGAATGTCTTCATCATCAGCAAAAACTTGCCAATTGTACACATTATCAGGAATAGTAGGCCTAGATTTTATTTCCACAATGGAAATACCGATTAGTGTTGCATCATCATTTTTTAAGGCAACATTAGCTAGGAAATCTGCCATAATATTCTTTGATCGCTCTATCCAATTAATAGAAAATGCACTGAAATGCTCAATAACATCCCAAACTGCATGTTTATATCTCTTTAATCTATCATTCTTAGATGCATATTTGGACCTTACCTGAGATACAACCAATTCTGAATCCCCTAACACTGTCAATAGCTGGATTCCATGCTTCTTTGCAACCTCAAGCCCTAACAATAAGGCTTCATACTCTGCAGTATTATTTGTGCACTAGAAGGCCAATAAGAATGAATACTTAAAAGTTATACCTGATGGGGATACAAAAAGAACCCCTACTCCATATCCTTCTTTGGAGCAAGCTCCATCAAAATACATCTACCATAATCCATACTATTGTGCTTCTAATTCGACCATAATGGGGTCAGTATTCTTCAATTGGGGTAAATTTGGTTGAAGTCTAAAGTTATCAAGAACTACATCAATCATACAATTAAGCATATTAGGGTCTACATTTTCAATTACCCTAGGAGCATGTGGCTCTTTGTACAATTTGACTTGATTTCCATTGATTGGAATGGTGGCATAAGACAAATCCAGTTGAACATTTCCTCCTACTACTACTGCCCACTGCCTAGATAGTAACATACCATAATGGGGCTTGGTATCAGTAACAATAACATCCATTTTATAAGTTGCCTTAGGGAATGCTGCTATTTTTACCTCAATATCTTTCATTGTACCTATCACAGGTACTTCCCTATTATCCATAGCATAGCATTTTCCATATACAGTGGTTACTGACAGTCCCAATTCTTTCATAACACCATAGGGCATTACATTAGTAGTAGCTCCTGAATCTATCATGCAGTTTTTTATTAGCCGGTTGTTTACTAACAAAGTAACATAGAAAGTGTCTACCTATGAAGGCTCTTGATTGATAGTGGTTCCAACATAAACCTCTGGGGTTTGGAACTCTTGATCCTTTCCAATTCTAGCTGAATCGGTGGGTAAGACTATGTCACTATCAGATATACTAGAAAATAAAGACAAAGCTGCATCCCTATGTTCTTTAATCTTCAGTAATTTTACTAATGGGACAACAACCTTCATCTGAGTAAGAGCTTGAGCCATGTCAAATTTAGAACTATTGCTTATTTCAGTACTGACTCTAACTATTTTTGTCTTGAGCTGACTTGCCTTTTTCACTATGGTAGCTCCTTGTATATCACCAGTGTTTTTATCATTTGTACTCTTGGGTAAATCTCTAACTTGTTCTCTTTTTTCTTGACCAATCTTAGGAACAGTAGTAGCACTACTTGCTAACCCCTTTTGAGTGACCTCTTTTATGAACATGGAACTAGGATCACCTTGATCAGTGTCCTTCTTAGTGCTCCTCAAGTTATAGTTGTGTTTTGCTTTGGCAATGGCAGCTTTAGTGATATTTTTAACTTCTTCCTCACTAGGCCTTCTAGGATGAACTTTTTCATCCTCAATTGTTACCACATTCAATGTAGGATGCCAATCTAAGGTTAGTTGTCCTTGAATGAACCTTTCATTATCTAGCACATCACTGTATTCACTTTGTATAGACTCCTCATCACTTTCTATGATGGTTTCAAACATATTGATGTCAAGCTCAGCTTCATGTCTCATTGATTCTTCAAGAGCTTGAGCCACTGCACAATAATGAGGAGAATGTGGTCCATCACAAGCAATACACTAGGGAGTATTTTCTATATTATGGACAGTTTTCCCTTTCAAGGGATCTGGAGTGTCCTGATTTTGGGCAATTTTAGGCTTCTCATTTTGGGGTTTTCCATCTTTCCAGTTGGTATTATAAGGCATGTCATGCAATCTAGGGGGTCTATCTTACCAGTTATAATGAGGTTTGTCATTTTTGTTTACCTTGGTAGTTATATCCTTCATTGCAATAACCAACTTCTCTATCTTATCTTCCTCCTTAGCAACTTTATTAGGTTGTTGTTTTGTTTCTTACCATAATCTACCATCTATTCTTCTTCCTAACTTCCTGGATGCTTTTCTATTACTTTCTACATTTATGGCAACTCTAAAAGCATCTGTCAAGTTATGTGGATTTTTATCTCTTGGGATATAGGCCATCTTAGAATCAAATGCATTGTAGTGGGTATTTAAACACATGTTATCATCTAATCTCATCACCTGATACAATCTATGCATGGGATTTTAGAATCTGGCATTGGAGTCAGTGACCATTTCATTATCAAACTTTCTAATGTTATTGAATTCATTGAGCATGAAACTCACATTAGTCTTATCACCATACTGCTCTTGAAAACAATTTTTAAAATCCTCCCATGACCCTATGCTATTAACTGGAAGACCTCGGTACCAATCTCTTGCATCATCAACCAGGGATTGGACAAACAGTTTCATGATAACATCTTCATCCACTATCTCATAATCATTTATTAGGTCCCCAAAAGATTTAAGATGTTCCTTAGCACTAATTGCATTGTTCGCGACAAATTTATGGAGTCTGTCTCTTAACTCAGTAGGAACATGATTGGGATATCCTGGGATCCCATCAAAGAACAATTGTCTATATTGTTCTAAATTGATTGGTCTCCTTTGAAAAGGGGTAATAGCATTATTGTTTCTCATGGTCATTTTAACTTTTGGAATTGGAGACTAAGATACTTGGGTGTACTGACTATTCACAGGGATTTGACTCACTGAGGCTATATTAGTAGGAACTGTGGGTTGAATTTTAACCGGGGGTAGGGAAATTTGTTGAGGATCAGGCTTACCAAGGTCTTCTAATGGAAACATGATAGGGGGAGCCTTTAAGTAACTAATTTTTCTTTTTACTTCCTGATTTGTTGCTTCCAATTTAGCTTTCTCTAGTTCCATTTGGAGATCCTCTTTTTCTTTCCTCATTCTTTCCATTTCTATCTCATGTGCTGACAACCTAGGAGAAATCTCCTCTGCAGTTTTAGATTCAATTCCATCTTCCACCCATTTCTATTTTCCTTTATCCACATTAGTCCTAGGAAGCTAAGAATCACTAAATACTTCCATGTTTGGTTGGACTACTGACCTATATGCTTTCTTGGCTTTGGGGATCAGGATTTCTCTGATCACAGGGCCTTCCTCATCACTCTTTTCTTTTTCCTTAGCTAGCACCTCAAGATCAGCTATTTGTCTAAGAAGCCTATCTCTCTCCATTAATTTACCTTTGACTTCCTTCTCCTTATTTGCTTCCTTTTGGGCTCTTAGGAAGATTAGATGGTGAACTCTTTTATTCAGATCTTCAATTTCTTGGGATACTTTATCTTCATTAGGGAAATTTTCCTCATAATCTGATATATTAACTTGATATATGTCAATCAAACTAATGTTTCCATCAATTGTTCTAGGCATAGAGTGTCTAATTGTGTTTGAACTAGTCCTATCTCTCGCAGAGACACTAACATGGGATAACTCTTGATTTAAAACATGTGTATTATCAATATTTCCAAACAACCCAGAATGGAAACCTAATATATCTTGTTCAAAATCTCTGGAAGAAGAGTTAGAATTTGCATAAATAGGTCGATTAGGCATCTTACTAGTATTATTATTCTTTTGTACCCAAGCAGCATTTGATGGCTCATCTAACACTGATCTCTTCTGGCCTCTTCGTGACTTCTCTGGCAATCCTTCCTACAAAGTTTCACAAGGATGGTTCTTCATTACTGATCTAGTGTTTTTTCCTCCTTGCATTATGCTTGTTCTCCTTTTAGAATCATTTGTAATTCATAAGGACTGGTTCCAAAATAACAGAGTCACCACCCACAAGAATATGGGAATTATGAAAACAAGTTTAGAATAATATGTAGGAATTCAACAAACACAATGATTCTCTTTACAACTTAACAACAAATCTGCATCTGGATCCTTACTATGACTCTCCCCAGCAGAGTCGCCACTTTTGTTGTCTTCAAAATTTGATTCACTTCAACATCATTGTAGTAAAAGGATTAAACTCTATGCAGAAGAGATATTAAAGGGAAGGAGACCCTTAGGACAACATATGACAAGGTTTGATTTAACCTTCTACACTTCAGACCTACTCAGAGTCCAGGTAGGTATATCTTTGTGAACTAAATTCACACTTTCAAAAGATAAATCCATAGCAAACTAGTCCAGAAAACTAGTGGATCTAATCACCTTGAAACTAATTGAAACAAAGGAATGAAAATTATGCTCATATTTAGTATTTTGACCTACAAAACATGTAATAGACAACCTCGATCTATACCAGTGCCTTATCCAAGGTCACAGAGTCATCTAAATTCAAACAATACTCCCCAAATAAGATATCTTTACACATCACATTGGCTCGGCTTCTGTTGATCCCTATATATGCCTGACACACACAACAATTATGCATACCAAATTAAACTATGCTCATCAAGATTCAAAGTATCCTATAGAGAATTTCCTGGTAGAAATAATCCTTGCATATTTAATTCCCCTCCTGAAGAGAAAAGCTAAGAAGAATATCTACTGAAAGTTGCCTTACAACTCTATTCAAACAAAATAGCCCTGGATTATTCAGAATGAAATAGTAAACAATTGCAAACACATTCGAAGACGACACCAATTTTTCACTCAAAAGTTGATGGTCTGTATATTGATATTATCTTCAAGAAAGTATTTTAAAAACTTTTGAATATTCTCCATTAAACTTAGAAAAACTCAAATAAATTTCTGCAGCATTTTCTTACACTTCTTTGCGATCCCTTTTCTATTAGTCCTGATATCCATTTATAACAATATGGATGCACATAGCTTCGGACTTTCCTAGGAGAATTTGTTACAATCATTTCTTTTCTAGAAGAAGTTACAAAGCCTTTTACAAAAACAGTTACAAGTCCTTTTCGACTTCTACAGCTTCTTCTACTTGCTGTCCAGTTGCAACCTCTTCTAACTATTTAAGAGCGCTCTCTAACTGCTCTACATCCTAGATGGCATATTTTCTTGTCCATTCATTGTACACATCATCAGTTGGCCACACGAAATTAATCACTTTTTCCTTTACCTTGGTTAACCTTTTCCAGGAATTTCTCATCTTGTTGACTTCTAAATTTTGAAAACAATAAGGAGATTTTATTTTCTCTATCTACTGAAATGTTACAACAAAGAAGGAAGCATCATCTAAATCAAAAATTCCTTTTATTCTGGCTGACTGTTTGGCCTCTAATTCCTTAAGCCACACTTGTTTGTCCTTCAGTTGATCTGGGCTAACAAAAACTCCCAGAAGCAATTCAAAAACCTGCTCAGCATACTCCTTTTGTACAAATTGATTTTTCTATCAGCATTATCCACCCCTTTTGCCAGTTTTACTAAGTCCTTGGTGGTGTCACAAGTGGATTTGATGATAGGATCAGCCCTACTTCATCATAAGATACACAAATAAGCTCCAATTACTGCTCTCTAGGCTTCCACTTGTCAAAAATAGGCATCAAAATGGCCTTATCTCCATTGAGCTCATTTCACATATCCAAAATCTTCCTTATGTTATTATGTAACAGTGAGGCACTCATTGTATCTGCAAAACTTGAGATGGTAGCCCTTACTCTTTCTTCATACTTCTTTGCATACAAGGCTTGAGCCTGTTTTAAATTCTCTAACTCTTGAGGAGTAATCTCAACCATTTGGGGGCTAGAAGGTGCTAGAGATGGTGGGAACTCAATGATGGGGCTGGCAGGTGGAGGTCTTGCAGGAGAAGAGGAGATCATTAGTGTTGAAGACTCACCTTGATGGTACTGTCCTATCAACTAGCTTTGCAACTTAGTAATAATGCTATCCTTACCTCCTACCTCCTCCTTAGCACTATTATAAGCCTTCAAAATTGTTTCTAACTTGACTTGGAGGTCTGCTTTTTCCTTAGCCTCCCTTTCTGCTACTGCAACACTAAATTTTGTAGTTTCTAACATAGTGCTAGTAGCTTCCACCACCCTTGTGTTCTGCACTCTCTTCACTATCATTCCACCAAGGTAGCTTGACCCTGGGATATCCTTACTTCTCTTATTCTCATCTCTCTTGAGAGACCACATGACAAGTGCAACATTATCTTTGCTGAAAGTGATTCCCTCCATGGGCTTGGTTTCTTTTCTCACTGCCTCCAGTACCAGGGCATCTGCTATGTCCCACTCAAGGAAAATGAGCATTCCAGTTTGTGCCACCATATCTCTTCCTTGCTCAAGAGTGATGGTCTTAAACTCATCCATCATTTCTTGCTTTATTTCCTCCTCCACTAGAGCTAGATGTTTGTGAGGTTGCTCACCTTTTCTCTTCTCACATCTTGCATTCTATTTGTCTATATTTTGCTTCCATACAAACGGCATAAATGCTCCTAATGTAACAAAATTATTGTCAGCCAAGAAGTCATCACTGGCCTATTTGATCTCAGGATCCCACTCCTAGCTCTTAAATTCATTGGTAGTGATGTTCATTTCAGTAGCAAGGGCTTTTCTGGCATTCCCTCTTCTACTTTATCATATGTGTAGGCTATTTCTCCTAGACTACCTAACTGCATTAGTTGTTCAGCTACTGCCTGTTCATCTCCTATGTGAATAGGGGATTGGGATGGAGAGTACAAGGGTGTATCAGATTGTAATTCTTTGTCTACTCTCTACTTCTTTGGGCTCTCTTGGATGTCAATGACATCTTGTATCTTCCTCTTTCCTTTGGAGGTAGAGGGCACCCCTATTGTAGGCATCAACACACTATAATTAGATTTCTTGTGCAATATATAGTCACTAGGAGGGATTGCTTTGGTGGAGGCAGACCTAGTTAGAACCATTCTTTCCTTTGTAGGGTTGGTTTTAATAACAAATTCCCTCTTTTCTTTTAGAGTTTTCATTACATCGTCAAAGAAAACAATTAAGAACTTTATTTTCTCCTCAAAAGGGAAAAAGCTAGACAATGGGTCATAGCTGGCATCAAACTGATGTACATAATCTAAGGCTTTCTTATAAGCCACCCATTTTTCCTTCCTCAGCTCCTGCTCATCTAGATCAAGCTCATTTCTAATGAGGTCTTCAGGAAACTAAAATTGATGGGGTCTACCTCTGCACACTGCTCTCTTTCTAAAAATGCCATTGAAGAAGTCTTCTAGATTGGCACACCTAGACATTGCAGTTGACAAATGATAAGCTTTGAGGAAATCTTCAAAACAATTCCAACCTCCCTTGGTTATTATAAATTGATGGGCTATGGTAACCATAGGGAAAATAGTCCCTTTACCCCTACCTGTCAGCTCTGCTTCTTGCATACTACCAATTTGTCTAAGAACTTCTGCAATTCCCAGTTTGAGAGGGACCTGATAGGGCAATAAGAATGGAGTGCCTCTGAAACCAAAAACTCTAAAAACTATGGAGACAGGGTATAAGTAAATATCACCCCTTTTATGAACAATCTTTATGCCTTCTGCAAATTCTTTTGGTCTAACAAATTCCAAAAGAACCTTGGGGATTCTTGGGTTTTCAGAGCAGAGGAGAGTCCTAATCTTTGATGCAAAATATTTATCAAATTTTAAGAAACGAGCATCATCTTTGTCCCATGACAACACAGTACTCCATAGTTGTACTAGCATCTTTTCTCCCTCTTTCTCTTTTATGAGGTCCAGTCCACTTGCAAAGTAATCATCACCTTTGAACAAAAATCGATGCATGAGGAGTGAATACCATCTGAAAGGCCTATCCACCTTCCCATTTTTTATTCCTATTAACCATCCATGGATAGCATCAATAATGAAAGAAGCATAATCAAACATTACTCAAAATCTGAGCAATCATTAGCAAGTAGTGATTGGGCATATTTGCCTCAGCATCCTCTCCTAAAATATAGCAAAGCGACCAATACATTCCCTTAGCCCTAAGGGTGAACAGATTCAATGAGAAGAGCTCTTTAGTGTTGGGTCCTACAACTGTCAATGCACCTATCTTCACAAAAAATTACTTAAGAGGCCCATTTCTAAGGTGGTTCCTCTGTGCACTGTATACTTAAGCTAATGATTTAAAATTAATGGGTTCCAGAAAATTGGTAAACTCATTAAGCCCAAAAGTACTTTTGAATTCTTCATTATTGATTTCAATAAGGGCTTTCCCATTTATGTCCCTAATGCTCCTTCTGACTGGATCATAATTATGTGCAATTTGAGTTAATAGATCCATATCCATGAATACCCCTAGAACTACCAACTTCCCTACATCTAACTCCCAGATGCTATTCTGTGGGGCTGGAGAATTTCTCATTCCGAATCCAACTTTGAATAACCCCAACCTAGACAACCCAAGCTATGGATCTCTCAACCCATTACCCTTATCATACAACCCTTTTCCTATTTTCAAACAAGGAGCTCTTGGCACCAATTCTTTTACTTTTGATGGTTGATTAGTTGACAACGTCAACTATTCAACAAAATCATCACAAATTGCCCTCTCCTGATAATTAAATTTTCCTAAAAATTCTCTCTTAGGTGCCATTTTGAAATATGCAAGCAATTAAAATACTACCCTCGACTGGTTCTGTGACAAATCAAGACATTAATTAAAACACCAAAAAGAAATTGCCAGACAAGGGTACAAGAAAACCTGCTTTTAGCTCAAAGGAATCCACTCTGCAACTGACTTGACCTACTCTGTATTTGAAGAAAATAGCTCTGTATCTGCTCCTCTACAACAATTCTTTAGAATGATACCTTTACTCAATCGACAGGAGATCATATATGGTACCCAGGCTCTTAACTACGACATTGATACCGCATGCTTTGGCTGTCCCTTTAGAATTGAATTCTTGAGAGAAATCAAACTTTTTTCTCCAATGAGTCACAACATTCCTACACATTCTTTCCTTTTGCTCTTTTGCTATTTCGTGAAGCATAACCTTCAGGCAATTTTGTTAAACGAAATCATGCCAACCAATCGATCAAAACAAACTTGATTGGCCTTTACACTATCTTAATAGTCTCGCCTTCATGCTGGGCCCCACCTCCTTTTCGCCATTTCATGGGCTTTATCCTTTGAGCACTTCTCCTTCACAAAGCCGTGCCAAACATTAGATGGAACTCTAACTACTCAGCATTTAACTCTTACCAAAACCGTCGACATCTTCATTAACCGTGCCTTTGACTTGACTGCTAGCGGTCTTTCACTATTTCTCAAGGCTTAAACAACTTTCAACTTTAGGCCATGAAACAACACAAAGTGTTGGATCAAATCAGAGATGACCATCCTTTAAGGGAGACCTTTATGCCTGCTTTACTTACACCACCTTTTCATTGGTTCCTAACTACCATGTGGCACTCAACCATTAGCTTTAGAAAACCATTCAAGCTGAGTTCAATGTCAGCCACGTGTCTCTCCCTTATACCATCGGTTACACCATGGTGGGCCCTCAACTTCTTCTGAAACCATGTGTCCATGGAAACGTCACCATCTAGTATGACACTTGGATACCCTCTTTTCTTTTCGCCATTTTGTGAAGCATAAAACATGAGCACTTTACCTTTGCGAATTCACGTGGGCCATTACATTATTTTTGACTTGCTCAATTCTTAACAATCTAAACTGAATCCGGCGGACGTGGGCCCTCTGACTCAACTTCAAACACCTGACATCTAGTCATTTTCAAAGCTGACATGTCAGTCTTTCATTTGTTGAGAGAAAACACTGGGTTCCACCTCTTCCTTACCACCTGTATCTGCCAAGTTACTTCTTATCCCGAGGCATAACTCACCTCTAGGACCCACCTCTTTAACCCTTAGACCCACCTTGCTGACTACTATGGCCTCTGCAACATGCCATTATCTTACTCGCCCTCTAGACGAGCTGGACTGTCTACTTGGAGTGCCATGTCATTTCGCTACTTCATGAAAGGTAACTGTCAAGCATCTTCATCCTGTGAAACAATGTGAACCGCCGGATTAGATTGGACTTGCTCACCTTTTAGTCACTTAGAAAGTCTTCAATGCAGGGTCCCACCAAATGCTTTTGCCATTTCGCAAAAAGTATTTCACTTGCAAGTTTAGGCTGCAAAATAACGCTAGCCATTGGATCTTGGATGAGATGAAGCCTCTTTAAACTGGACCAAAAGTGCCATTTAGAATGCTTCTCCCTTTCGCCATTTTAAGAGTCTTAAACCATGCGCAACTTTGCCTAATGAAATAGCAAAAACCATAGATCTACCTGAGAACTATGCACAACTTACTGGGCCCGACAACATTAGGAAGAAAAGACATAAGGCATAAATTTTACAATTAATTCAAATGACTGCCTAGGCAAATGACAAGGGGGGACACTTCCTACGACCCCAAGACCCATTACTTAAGTGGATAAAGTAATGAAGGAATAGAAACTAGAGGGTTTTCTGATAAAACATTGAACGATTTAAAATTAAAACCCTAAACCCCTAGGACCTAACACAGAGCTGAATGAATTGATAGTGTGTCTAATTCAAAATTTCAAAAACTTAGCCAATTATGGGAAAGGAAAACCCATTATTTAAATAGCGATAACAAACCCAAATGGGAAAACCCACGGTGAGATGGAGCTCACAAGTAACTATCTGCAGAATAGAAACTAGATCGGTTAAGGTAAGACTGGTTAAGGTCTTACAACGTTCTTTACCAGAACAACTCCTGTTAGGAATCTCAATCTTTTTTAGGAGATAAGTTTGATTAAAGACTACCTTGCTAGAGGATTTTAGATCCATAGATGTGAACCACCTTGTTAGAGAATTTATAATATGCTTTTGGGCCTGCCCGGTTAAGGGCTACAAACTTGTCAAAGATGTGAGTAATCAACAAGTGAGTGATCTAGCAAATAGCATAGATTGCTTGGTTAGATCCTTGATAGCTCGATCTTAATGCATTACAGCATTACTTCAGTCTTCTACACATTCATACTCTCTCTAACTCTTCAGCTACCTTGAACCCTAGTAACAACATCAACCTCAACAAGAACCTTAGAACCCTAGACATGATGTCCTTATAAAGGAATCTGATTTCATGTTGGTCCAATAGGATTACAATACAATTTCCTAGGTTTAATGCATCTTGACATATCTGGTAACACGACACAAAAAGCACCGCTAGAGAGTCAGCACCATCAAACAATCAGTGGATGGAAACTCATCACAAAATGCTGGTTGGTAACTCATCACAGAGTATTACTAGTTCATACAAAATACCAGTTGCCAATTTGTCAAAATGAAGACTGGTAAAAATGTGTTATGCTGCTTTAATCCCTCGTACCACTTGGTATCAATGAACCACTTGGGGTCGACATGCCGCTTCAGACTGGTTAACACATTCTGCAAAACATCAATAGTCTAAAGACTATAATACAACATACCGGTTAGAACAAATACTAGTTGTGCTCTAACTCACACATATAAAGAGGATCTTAATGCAAGTGTGTGTCCATCAATTACAATCACAATATGAACATCAAAAATGCCAACAACTTACACCAAAGAAACTGACATCTAAGGTATCAAATATTCTATCCTCGAAAGAACTTATGAATGAAATTACCCAAGATGGAAACCTTAGGAATATCAAAAAATGTTATCATACTTTCAAACATTTTGATAAAGGAACAATTGAGGAAAGTATCATTCTACGTCTTGATATTTACAAGAAAATTTTAATTGAGGTCATTGATGATTTGCCTAATGATCTTTATCTAATGCTTGAGGCAAAAAGAATGTCTATAATGTAACTTGATAAGAAATTAAAATTTGAAGCATTGTTGGTGATTCACCCTGTCAATTCCCAACATGCAATTGATGAATTGATTGCAGAAGCCAACCAGTTAGTTTTTGTTAGTAGTCACTAGAAGGTTAGCTTAATGGCAGGTAGAGTCAAAGAAATTGTTGATGAAATGACTGACAAATGGGATATATTCTTTGTGGAAAAGGAGAAGAAGGAAGAGAAGGATAGATAGGAAATAGACAAATCTTTCACTAAAGTATATCAGAAAAGTGATAAGGGTAAAAACAAAGTTGGTGGTATTCCTGACTTGACTATCAAGGATAACCTACCCCCAATGGCTGAAGGCACACCACTGGTAGTGGCAGAGAAACAAGTTGAGGAACAAGCAAAGGAAAAGGTTAAAGAACAAGTTGAGGCACAAGCTGAAAATGAGGAAGAGAAAATAGAGGAAGTGAACACTGAGAACATTGATCCAAAGTCAAACATTTTGTTTACCATGAATGTGGACACTCAGGATATCAATGTAATTATAGATAAATATTTCAAGAATGTTGAAGAAAAGAAAACTAAACCTATAAATGTTGACAGTCAATAGAAGGTAGAGAAACTGGCAGAGAAAGAACCTAAACATATCACATTTAAACTGGCAACGGATTCATGTAAGGAAGGAAAAGAGAAAGAGGAAACTTTGAAGGCAGTTGAACAAGTTTCTGTTGAAGCCAAAAGAAAAATCATTACAAAACCCAGTACATCTTCTTTGGACTTTAGGCTGAGCAATGTGATAGATGTTTTATTAGATTCTATCAGGAAGATCAGTGAATGCAATGCCTTGGCATTTAAGTCTATTGATGACACCCTACCTATTTTATAACAGATAGCACCGACATGTAAGGTAGATGATGTTGTAGGCTCTATTGGTAAGTTAGACACATTGTCTAAATTCATTTCATCTAATATTTAGTCAATTGATAAGATTAATGAGGAGACAATTAGAGAAAGGGTAAATAAAGAGAAGGCAAATTTATTTAATAAATCTATTGAGGACTGTACAGGAAAGTTAGATTCCTTAATACTGGCACTAAATTCAACAATTTGGAGTTTAAGGAACTTTATAGAGATGTTTTCAAGCCACACCATTTGATTGTTGATATTGATGATCAGTTTAAATAGACACAGAAGGAAATTGATGATATAGCAGACAACCTGATTGGTTCTTCTGAACCCAATTTAGTTTTAGATCAATAAATGGTAGTATGTGAGGAGAAAATAGAAAATCTTGAAAAGGAGAAAGCTCAATTAAGGTTAAAAGATCAGGAGTTAAAGAACAAACTTGGTCCTAGATTGGACAATCTACTGACACACCAGAATGGACTATCTAAGGTTACTATTCCAGGAGGAAGATCACCAGAGGAAAAAATGCATCATCTAACTGACATGATTCGACAGACTAAGGATATCATTTTTGATAGTTCTAAATGTTTGCAAGGACTTAATCTGATTGTAGCAGATATCTTTCAGATTGTACATAATCGGTTACATGCTTTTAGCTAGAATTTTTGAATTTTTTATTGTTTTTTACAACTTTTGTCATTGATGTCAAAGGGGGAGTAATAGAGAAAAGGTATACTGAAGGAGATCATTTTCTTAGTGGGAGAACTTTCATTTTTGGCAATTTTGGTTTTTGGTTTTTCTTGTGAGTGTTGCCATCAATGCCAAAGGGGGATATTGTTGGCATTACACACTTAGATTAGAATGGTTGATGTTTTCATTGATGACAAACAACTGGTAACAGGGTTCTATAGGATTATACTGGCAATAGACTTTGCATACCGGCACCGGCAGCTACACAAATTTCATTCACACCGGCAGCCAATTTACACTGGAAATGAATCATACCGGCACCCAGGCTGGCATAAGATAAATTTTTGTAATGTAATTAATTATTTGTAGTTGACATGATGCATTATAAAGACTCATATATGTATGAGATCTTGTAGGTCATTTTGTAGGAGAATATTATATAATTAGGTAATGAATATGAGAGCAAATAATTGTATATGCATTTTGATGTAATTATTTTATGAGCGAATAAAAGCAGAGTAGAGCAAAGCAAGGTTTATGGAAGAGGTATCTGAGAGAGCTCAAACTGGCACTGAATCTGATATTGTAGATGCTATTTTGAGTAGTACATTGTCATTGGATTTAACCATCCAATTTTGTAGTCAATGAGACTCTAGTTTTGTTGTTGAGTAGTGAGCTCTAGGTTGTTGGCCTTCCTACATGTGCAGGCCACTATTGTATAAGTAATATTTATTCATATTGGCCAATGATTAAATATTGTGGGTCACAAATCCCACTGACGTTTTTTCCCTACCAGGTTTCCTCGCCAAAATATCTTGTGTTATGGTGTGCATTGATTTTGTATATCTTATTTCTCTTTACTACATCATTACTTGTTTACTAGTATATTAATTTAGGTTATAAAGTTGTAAACAAGTTTGAATCATTTCTTAACCGGTTAGACATTGATTCACCCCCCTCTCAGTGTCTTTGGGACTGATCAAGTATCTAATAGGATCTTCCTCAAGCAATTAAGCTTCTGTAGAGAGAACCAAGCTTTGATACCAATTGTTAGACAACTGAGATAACCAGAGGACAACTGAGAGGAGGGGGGGTGAATAAATTGTCATCAGATTATAAAACTTTAAGCATTTAAATCCATATTATCATAACACATAAAATTAATACCAGAATGCATAAACCAAATACTAGAATAAATAATAAAGAATTTAAACATAAATATAAATCATAGAACAGTTATCACCCATCCATAACACATGACTCCAAGATTTGTATGTGGAAAACCCGATAAAGGGAAAAACCATGGTAGGAATCCTACCCATAGTCAGATAATACTTCTGTAGTAAGTATGTGATTACAATATGAGGGGCCTACATATGTAGTAAGACCAATAGCCTAGAGCACACTTCTTATCACAAAAAGGAGCCTTGCTAACTACATAAACATTGGACTACAATCCAGAAAGAAGAGTGAATTGCAAGTATAACCTCTTCTATGCCTGAGTACAGTTCCAATTAAGCTCAATACTAGAAGCCTTAAACCTCTCTTACAAACCCAATTCAATCATCTATGATTGACCAAAACTTTTGCATATGATTACAACATTATTTGCACACAAATCATCCCATAACCTTTATCTATCAACCTATGATCTACAAATAGATCTTACATCACATTTATACCAACCTGGGACCTAAACAATTAGGTTGGCCACCTAAAAGATAATACAATAAATTCATTACATAAACCCATAATCTAATTATCAACCAAGTCGGCTTAGACTGAAAACAATGTAAACCAATCATTAAATCCTATCGATAACGCATTAGGAACATCCTCCAACACGTTACAGAAACCGGTCCATAATCTAGATAATGTCCGACCCAAAATATCTTGCCAAACCAAATCCAATACCACCAATGAACTAGAAAATGAACAAGATAACCAACAACATCCTAAAATCCATCTAGAAGCTACACCAATACCACTTATCATGTGCATCAAAAGATCTTCAACAAAGCTCTATTAGTAAAACCCTAACCAGTGACCAAAAGACTTACTAGAACAACTGATAGCTCGTAAGTCATCAAATCCTAAACAAACCAATCGTGATACACATCTTAATATCATGAATGATAGATCTAAACCAATTCCATAAACCAAAGCATACCGGATAAATATCATAATCAACCACTCTATCAAAACCAATTAGAAATTGATAAACAACCAAAACAACCAGTGTTGCCATCAATGACAAAACATCAATGCAACACATAATCAATTCCAAATTGCCAACATACTCTATGCCCTATCCCTCTCTCTATCCCACTACAAAATAGCCTGGTCAAAATTGTCTTGCGCTACCTATCTTGCCTGCCCCCCCTTCCTGACTGGTATATCCATCGGCTTAGTTCCCCCTACTCCCTCCTCCTTCTAAGGACCCCCTATCTCTCCTAAGAATACCTATACCTATAATGGTACCATTGGTATTGGTACCTCTCCTCTCTAGCCTCCCCTCCTCCTCTAGTCTCCCCTCCACATCTATACTTGGGGCCTGGCTCCTCCGACAACCTCCTACTAACCTGGACCATCCCCCTCTCCCCCAACTATCTTTTCAACTAAGGGTGCCAAATCATCCTCCTCCAATACCCAAGAAATAGTAAGAAGGACTATCCTATGTGCATCTTGTTGGTTCCCAAACCAATAGTCCCCAAGTCATAGAGGAATTTCCACTAACTCATCGATAAACTCGGGGAAGGGTTTTGGCCAACTTGACAAAACTCAATCACAAGACTGGGACCTCCTTCTCTTTTGGCTCCATGACAACAAGGTGGGTGAGCCTATGCAATGTCCTATAATTTTCAGCTTTAAAACACTCTTGACATTACATATTACAATAGATCATCCCAATGAAAGATACTAAGGAAGATGGATAAACTCCTGGTTATATATTTAACCTTAGTTAGTTAGCATCTAAGAACTCATTGAGGAGGTTTCTACACTACTCCTACTCCTAATTTTGAAAGGAAATGCAAAAAATAAAATATTTTGATTAAAGGAATGATTCTGAAAGCTAAAAACAAATCCCATGACAAGTGCCTTACTAGGGCAATAGAGTCAACCCACAACAAGTAACCAATGAATCCAAATCAAAATAACATAGCCAACTAGTTCTGAGCACTAATACATGAAATTAATAACCTCCATTGAAGCTTTAATGCAACCATGCTTAGAGATCCTCAATATACATCATACAATTCCTCATTCTATCTTAGGAATTTTAATTTATTCCTTGAAGATAAGTTGAAAGACAAAATGACACCAAACTTGTTGAGACAAAATAAAATGATCCTTGATCATATATTTCATAAAATGAGAAAAGTACATGAAGGAGATATCTTGAGAAAAACTTATAAAATTTGCTTGTATACTAAATATATCTATTTGAAAACAGAAGATTACATGTTGAGATTAAAAAATCTAAATTGCTCTAACTTAGAATTTTGCATGGAAGTTTGGCTTCCAGCACTTACAAAAAATTGCACTCAGAATTCTCTCTTTGAGAAGAGGAGAAAACATAAAGAAACCCTAAAGGAAACTCTGAAAAACACTTGTCATCCATCTTGAAATCTACACTGTACTCTCACTAGTTGTCCTCTCTTCCTCAAACCTACTGAATCCTTTGAAAATCTAGAAAAAATCCACCTGCAGTTGCTTGCTCAGTTCAAAATCTACACCTTGTTCAAAATTTGCCAAAAGTAAAACTCTCCACCCCTATTGGTGTTGGCCATTTGGTGGAATTGATTATGTGTTGCATTTATGTTTTGTCATTGATGCGAACACTAGCTATTTTGATGCTTTACCAACACCCTTCTGGTCCCAGTAGGTTAAGTGGTTTATGGTTAACATGGATCTGACATGATCCAATAGGCTCTAGTATAGTCTGATGGCTGAATTAGCCTACTCATGATACTTATACTTATATTTGGTCAGTTGGTTTTGGTTTGGTGATTGGATGCTATCCTACTTGCTTAGAATATTGGTTTCTAGTTCCCTCAAGGGTTTCACCAATAGAGCTTTTGATGGAGATCTTTGATGAATTGCATAAGTGGTGTCGGTGCAGATTCTGATGGAGTTTTAGGATGCTGTTGGTGATCATATTCAAGACTTGGTGGTTGGAGATCATTGTTGAAGCGTGTGGACCTATACTTGGTCCTGGTTGATCTAGGTCATGGACCGACTTTAATGTAATGTATGGATAGGACCTATTAATGTATTTGTGGGATGTCTTATGTGTTGATATTATTTTTTTGGTCTAAGACCGACATGGTTTTAAATTATGTAATTGGTTTATTGTCTGGTGACTGACCTAATTGTTTTTGGTCGAGGGTTTGTATATTTAGATGTAAGATCTCATTATAGATCATCATGGTTAATGTTAGAGGTCATCATCAAGGAATATAATGTGTGAATAATGTAATATCATTCAAGAAGAGGATTTGGTCAATCATTAGAGATTGAATTCGGTTTATGTAAGAATATTTAATCCTCTAGTATTGAGCTTAACCAAAACTGTACTCAAGCATAGGAGATGCTATCTTTTGTAGTTCAACACTTCTCTAGATTGTAGTCTGGATTTCTATCTAGTTAGTGATGTTCCTTTTGTGATGAGCAGTGTGTTCTAGGCTATTGGTCTTCCTGCAAGTGCAAACTCCTCAATTGTAATTCACATACTTACTGCAAAAGTATTATCTGATAGTATGGAAGATTCAGATGGAGACTCATCTAAGATGTCTTGGAAAGGAGATTTGGGAGATCACATAGAATGGTGTCACACCCTATAATCCGGGGTCTAAATATCCTCCTCTGACAAAACTGGACAATGAGCTTGAGAATGATTATAGAGCAAGAGAAGCCCTCTTGTGTGGACTTTCTGATCAACAAATAATGGGATTAACCAAAAAATCATCTGGAAAGGCTATAATGGATAAGTTGGAGTCTCATAATGAAGGTGACCTTATAGTGAAGATGTTAGGTCCCGGAGACAACTGAGACTGGGGGATGAATCAGTTGTCAAATAAATTCAAACCAAAACAACTTAATCAACTTAATGCTTAATACCGGTAAACTAGTTCAATATTTTAGTAGATAGATTTAACAGTTAATTGCTATATCGGTAAGGATTAGTGCATGAAACATAAGGAAAAAGTCATCCACAATACATAACACCAATATTTATACATGGACACCCTGTAAGGGGAAAAACCATGGTGGCAAACCTTACCCACAATCAGATGATACTACTATAGATAGTAAGTGTAGATAAATGGGGTTTGCACATGCAAAAAGGCCAACACCTAGAGCTCACCGCTCAATCAAAAAATGGGAGTCACATTGAAAATAGTTGGATGGTTAAATCCAACAAGAATGTACTGCACAAAATAGCATCTTCATATGTTGGATTCAATACCGATGTAGTTCTGATTGTCTTCACAAAAACCCTCCTTCAATAATCAAATGATGTCTACGTGTATAGCTCTGCTTATTCTCACATATACCTTCACACAATCCTTTTTTGCATTCTTTGTTTGATCTTACAAATAAGATCTTACATTTATACAATAACCTAAGACCAATTTTAGTAGGTCGGCTCTACAAGATATTTACAACAAAAGCATTTTACAAAATAAGCAATATCTGATGCGATAACCAATTGAACATGTCGGCTTAATGCATTTACAATAATAATTAATCATCTTCAAAGCTTGCCATGCTGATCTGGAAAAGATAAACCTATCAGTGTATACCCTGGACCTATTTGCCGGTAATACCAAATATGCAAATGTGAATATACCAATAACCAATTCTCCAAAACAAGATTTCAAAATGATGTTTTCAACATTACCAAGTGTTTTCAACGCCATTTCAAGTGTTGGTGATCATTATATTCTCCCTGTGTACCATATACTAGTGACTGTGCAAAAGTTACTTGCTTGTCGGTGAATGTTGTTGGATCTCCAAAGTGCTAGAGTTTTAGTAGGTGTTGACATCAATGAAAAAACCATACCAAAATACCATAAATCTCCCCCTTTGGTATTGATGGAAACACAAGATGGAAAAAACATCAAAGTGCCAAAAACAGAAATACCAAATACCAAAAACAAACAATCTCCAAAAACAAAATACATAGAGTAATAATCTCTCTCAAACAACAATCTCTCCCCCTGGGAGCAACATGTGTTTTCCTTGTGTTTTTCCATACCAATCTCTCCCCCTTTGCCATCAAATGCCAAAGTTCTTACCAAGCCAAGTTCATATACAAAATACCAATCAATTTAGTATACCAACTACTCCTCCTGAGAAGTAGCTTCCCATCAAAGCCAGAATAAAGATTTCTCTGTAAATTCTGCCAGTTGATGACAATCATCAACTTCCTAAGTCTCTACTGATGGGGGTATGACCCCAAGCTGATCTCTAAGATATTCAAAAGTCTCCTTAGGCAGAGGTTTAGTAAAGATATCTACAATCTCCTCTTTGGTATTCAAATAAACCAGTTTTATTTCCTTTGCTTCAACATTTTCCCTTAGAAAATTCAGTTTCATAGAAACATGTTTGGTTTTAGAATGTAATACCGGATTCTTAGATATATCAATTGTTGCAGTGTTATCACAATAGATAGTAATAGGTTCCTTGCATTTTACCTTTATGTCTTTTAACATTTGTTTAAGCCATAGTACCTGTGTATAGTTAGTTGTTGCTGCAACATATTCTAATTCTGCTATTGATAAAGATGTACAACTTTGTTTCTTACTTAACCAAGAAACTAGTCTATTTCCAACAAAGAATGCTCCGTTGGTGGTTCTTTTTCTATCATCCACATCTCCTACCCAATTTGCATCTGTGTATGCACATAATTCAAAGTTTTCATCTCTAGGATACTATAATCCAAGATTTATAGTGCCTTGTAAATACCAGAAAATCCTTTTTACTTCTGATTCATGATTTTTTCTAGGATTACTTTAAAATCTTGAAACATTACATACTGCATTCATAATATCAGGCCTGGTTTGTGTTAAATACAGTAAACCTCCTATCATAGATTTGTATCTAGTTGGATTAACAGGTGTAGATTCATCTGTTAGTTATAGTTTGTCATTTGTAGTCATAGGTGTGCTTGCCGATTTAGACTTCTCCATCCCAAATTTCTTTGGTAACTCTTTTAAGTACCTTGATTTACTTAAGAATATACCTTTATTAGTTTGTGAAATCTTAGACATTTCAAATTCTTACTGCATTTTAATAGAAAATTCTTTACATAATCCATCTTCTCCTCCAAAGATTATATCATCAACAAATACTTCTATAACCAAGATGTCATCAATAGTCACTTTATAGTATAAATTGTTGTCTACATTTCCTTTAGAAAAGCCAATCGTCAAAAGATACTTATCCAATCTTGCATACCAAGCTCTTGGAGCTTGCTTCAATCCATACAAAGCTTTTCTTAACCTGTAAACCATATTTTTGTCACGTGTCAAAGAAAATCCATCAGGTTGTTCAATGTAGACTTCCTCTTCAAGATCTCCATTATGAAATGCATATTTAATATCCATTTGATAAACTTTGTAGTTCTTCTGTGCTTCAAAAGCCAAGAATAATCTGACTACCTCTGTTCTAGCTACCAATGCAAAGGTTTCATTATAATCAATTCCTTCTTTATGAGAATATCCCTTACACACTAGTCTTACTTTATTTCTGATAACCTTACCATCTTCATTAAATTTGTTTCTGAATACCCATTTGGTTCCAATTACATTTTTATCTTTAGGTTGGGAAACTAATGTCCAAGTGTTATTCTTCTCAATTTGTTCTAATTCTTCTTCCATAGCTTTAATCCAGTGTTTATCTTCACATGCCTCATTAACAGATGATGGTTCAATTTAAGAAATAAGAAATACCTCTTCATTTGTCAATCTTCCTCTTGTCATAACTCCTTTAAACTTGTTTCCAATTACTTGATCTTCAGAATGATTCAGTCTTACATACTGGGGTGTCTTTGTTTGCTGGTCTTCCTTAGTTACTGTGGAATCCTCAGATGATACTGGGGTAATTGGAACTTCATTCTGTATCGGTGGATTTAGTGTAGGTTCATTTGTCAAAATTTTTGTTTCTAGTTCAGAGTCTATATACCTTGAAGTTCCTTTGAATTGTTCATCAATCTTTACATTTGTACTTTCAACAATTTTCTGCAATCTTTTGTTAAAACATCTATATGCCTTGCTTTTAGATGAATAACCAAGAAATATTCCTTCATCACTTCTAGGATAAAATTTTCCAATATACTCATCTCTTCTGATATAACATTTACTTCCAAATATTCTAAAATACTTAAGTGTAAGGGTAATACCAAACCATAGTTCATGAGGGGTCTTACCGGTTTCACCTTTGATGTGAACTTTGTTGAATGTATAGACTGCTATACTGATTGCCTCTCTCCAATATACATGTGGTAGGCTTACTTTTAATAACATACTTCTTGTTGCATCCATGATAATTTTGTTTTTCCTTTCAACAACTCCATTCTATTGTGGTGTTTGGGGTGCTGATAGTTGTCTTCTGATTCCATTTACTTCACAAAATGTATTAAATTCCTTAGATGTAAATTCTCCTCCTTGATATGATCTTAGACATTTGATTTTCTTACCGGTTTCATTTTCTACCATTGCTTTGAACAGTTTGAACTTTCCAAGTGCTTTTGATTTTTCTCTAAGAAGAGCAACCCAACACATTCTAGAGTAGTCATCAATGATTAGCATGAAATATCTATCACCTTGTAATCTTTTAGTTGTAGTTGGACCACATAAATTAGTGTGAATCAAATCAAGAGCATTATTGGATTTTTCTAGAATACTTTTGAAGCTAGCTCTAACTTGTTTTCCAAATTGACATTCCTTACATACTGTATTGTAGGGTTTGACAATTTTAGGTAAATCTCTAATTGCCTTAATAGTACTGATCTTCACCATGCAATCAAAGTTTACATGACAGAGTCTCTTATGCCATAGCCAACTTTCATCAATATGAGAAATAAAGCATGTCTTTTCATTTTTATTTAGATGAAAGATGTTGCCTCTAGTTTGATTACCGGTTGCAATTTCTAAACCAGTTTTATTCATGATTTTGCATTTTCCATTTTTGAATTGTAACTGAAATCCTTTCTCAACTAATTGACCAAAACTCAAAATATTATGCTTTAATCCTTCAACATAGTAAACATTGTCAGTTTTATTCTTACCATCAAGAGATATTGTACCCTTACCTTTGATCAAACAAGATTTGTCATCTCCAAATCTCACTAAGCCTCCATTGTATTCTTGAAAGTTCAAGAATTTACCTTTGTCTCTTGTCATATGATGTGAGCATCCTGAATCAATGATCCATTCATCCTTTACTTCAACTTTAGTTGCCAAGGCCTGTTCTACTAGTTGAGCAATAGGTGACGGTTGTTCTTCTATTAAAGCAATAAAAACATATCCATTGTCTATCAGATCCTCATCAGAATCATCAGTCACACCTTCATCAACAATGTAACAAGATTTGTCTTTATTCTTCTTAAATCTGTATCTCTAATATTCAGGGTTAGGCTTGTATGTTCTTTTAGCTTCTTCTCTTAGTCTAGCATATCTATCAGGGCATCTTGAAGCCATATGACCAATCTTATTGCATTTAAAACATTTAAAAGGTGCTTTACCTTCATACTTACTTCCAACTGGACCTTTAGGCATTTTCCTTGCAAATAGTGCTTCAAGTTCTTCATTCTCTTTCTTGCTTTCTTCAAGTTCTCTTGCATAAAAGGCTTTCCAATCAGATTTGTCAAATGACAGAGTAGATGATGTTGATGCTTTAAATGCCAAATCTATCTTTATAGTAGCAATAGGACCAAATTCTTCAATTTCAAAAGCTGAAAGTTTCCCAATCAATGTATCCCTAGTTACTAATGTATTAGGCATTGTTCTTAACTCATTTATAGTTGTGACTTTCATTTTATATGCCGGTGGCAATCCTCTTAAAACTTTTGAAACAATTTTATCCTCACTTAAGGTTCCTCCACAACATTTAATACCCAAAACAATCTCATTTACTCTTTCCATAAAAGTAGAAATCCTTTCATCTTCTTCCATTTTTAGATGTTCATACTTGACCCAGAAGCTTTCAAGTTTTGCAATTTTGACTATGGAATCTCCTTCATTTAGTGTTTCCAAATGATCCCAAATAGCTTTAGTAGTAGATCTATCTGATAGTCCCATGATTTCTTGATCTGATAATGCGCTCAAAAGTGCTTCTCTTGCTTTGCAATCATTTTCTTCATCTTTTCCCAAGGTAGGTGGATTAGGCTGACTAGGAGTAGGAGTAGTATAACCATGCTTTCTAACATCCTAGATGTCCTTACCAATGAAATTTAGATGTGTCTCCATTCTGATCTTGCATATGTCGTAATTGGTTCCATCAAGTTTAGGATTGTCCTTCCTAAAATAGTTAGTAGGCATTGGATCTCCTCAAGCTGTTAAACTTCTACAAAAGAGGACTAGGCTCTAATACCAATTGTTAGGTCCCAGAGACAACTGAGAGGGGGGGGGTGTGGGTTGAATTGGTTGTCAAATAAATTCAAACCAAAACAACTTAATCAACTTAATGCTTAATATCGGTAAACCAGTTCAATATGTCGGTAGACAGATTTTACAATTAATTGTTATACCGGTAAGGATTAGTGCATGAAACATAAAGACAAAGTCATCCACATCACATAACACCAATATTTGTATGTGGAAACCCTATAAGGGGAAAAACCATGGTGGGAAACCTTACCCACAATTAGATGATACTACTACAGATAGTAAGTGTACATAAATGGGGTCTGCACATGCAGAAAGACCAAGCACCTAGAGCTCACTGCTAAATCACAAAATGGGAGTCACACTGACTACAGTTGGATGGTTAAATCCAATAAGAATGTACTACACAAAATAGCATCTTCATATGCTAGATTCAATACCGGTGTAGCTATGATTGTCTTCACAAAAACCCTCCTTCAATCTTCAAATGATGTCTACATGTATAGCTCTACTTATTCTCGCATATACCTTCACACAATCCTTTTTCGTATTCCTTGTTTGATCTTACAAATAAGATCTTACATTTATACCATAACCTAAGACCAATTTTAGTAGGTCGGCTCTACAAGATATTTACAATAAAAGAATTTTAAAAACAAAACAATATCTGATGCAATAACTGATTGAACATGTCAGCTTAATGCATTTACACCAATAATTAATCATCTCCAAAGCGTTCCATGCTGATCTGGAAAAGATAAACCTATCAGTGTATACCCTGGACCTATTTGCCGATAATAGCAAATATGCAAATGTGAATATACCAATAACCAATTCTCCAAAAAAAATGTCAAAACGATGTTTTCAACATTACCAAGTGTTTTCCATGCCATTTCAAGTGCCGGTGATCATTATATTCTATCGGTGTACCATATACCAGTGACTATGCAAAAGTTACTTGCTTGCTGATGAATGTTGCTGGATTTCCAAAGTGCTAGAGTTTTAGTAGGTGTTGACATCAATGACAAAACCATACCAAATTACCAATAGAAGATTGCTAAACTTGATGGTTACCGAGTGAGATATGAAAACCTGAAGATGGAAGAAGATGAAAGGATTACTACATTCATGGAAAGGGTAAATGAGATTGTTATGGGAATTCAATGTTATGGTGGAACTCTAAGCAATGATGAATTTTTTTTCTAAAGTCCTAATAGCCCTACCACTGGCTTAAAAAATGAAGGCTACTACTATTAATGAGTTGATAACAATGGCTAATACATCTGTCAATAGAGATACTTTGGTTGGGAAACTATTTGCTTTTAAGATTGAAAAATTTTGACCTTCTAGAGCTATAAGACTCAACCTACTTTTCATGCATCTACATGTACAACTAGTAAACAAGACTAGAAATATTTATATGCAAATGAATTGGAAGATATGAAGAGAGAAGATGATGAGTTTGAGAAACTTGAAGCACTATTTGATAGAAGAGTACCTAAAGGATCAGTAGGAAGTAAGTATGAAAGGAAAATAACCTTTTAAATATTTTTCATGTAATAAGATTCGTCATTTTGCATCTAGATGTTCTGAAAGAGTTAGAAGATCATTTAAGCCTAGCCCTGGATATCAGACTAGGTATAAATACAATAAAAACAAAGACAAATCATGGTACATAGAAGATGAGGAAGGCATTACTGATTCTGATGATGAACTGGTAGAAGACTCTGCTAGTGGATCTGACAATGGGAAGGAATGGGTATTCCTGGCTATCAAGGAAGATGATCTCAAATTGGAAGAGAATGTACCTAAAGAGAAGGCACTTGTTGCTAAAATTGAAGATAATGATGAATGGGTAATTGACAGTGGTTGGCAGCATCATATGACTAGAGATAAAGGGATGTTTTTGTCTTTGCAATAATTTGATTGTGGTCTAGTTATATTTGGAGATTACAAGGCATGCATGATTAAAGGAAAAAGAACTATATCATTAGATGGTAAGAACAATACTAACAATGTTTATTATGTTGAAGGTTTGAGGCATAATCTTTTGAGTGTAGGAAAATTGGTAGATAAGGGATTTCAATTATAGTTCAAGGATGGAAAATGCAAAATCATTAACAAATCTATCTTGGAAATTGCAATCGGTACACAAAAAAAAAGGTAATATATTTCATTTGAACTCCGGTGAGAAGACATGTTTGATTACATAGATTGATGAGAGTTGGATATGGCATAAAAGGCTATGCCATGTGAATTTTGATTGCATTCTGAAGATCAGTTCAACTAAGGTAGTTAGGGATATACCTAAGATTATGAAGCCCTATAATCCGGTATATAAAGAATGTCAAATGGGTAAACAGGTCAGAACCACTTTAGGAGTATACACGATAAATCAAACGATGTTCTTGATCTTACTCATATTGATTTGTGTGGCCTTGCTAGAATTAAAAGTTTTCAAGGCGATAGATATTTCATGCTAATCATTGATGATTATTCTAGAATAGTGTGGGTTACATTTTTGAGAGAAAAATATGAAGAATTTGAAAAGTTTAAAATCTTTAAGGCTAAAGTGGAAACTGAGACAGGATTGAAGATAAATGTTTGAGATCAAATCATGGTGGAGAATTCACATCTGGTGAGTTTAATAACTTTTGTGACAATCATGGTATATGAAGACAATTTTATGCTCCTTAGACACCTTAGCAAAATGGATTTGTGGAAAGGAAGAACAAAACTATGTTGGATGTTGCTAGAACAATGATGATGGAAGCTAGTCTACCTTATATCTACTGGAGAGAAGCAGTGAGTAAAATGATTTATACATTCAACATAGTACATATCAAAGGAGAAACTGGTAAGACACCTTATGAATTATGGTTTGGCAATACACCTGCAGTTAAGTATTTCAAAATTTTTAGTAGTAAATGTTATATCAGGAGAGATGATATTATTGGTAAACTGGATCCTAGATGTGATGAAGGCATATTTCTTGGTTATTCAAATGAAAGAAAAGCATATAGATGTTATAACAAGAGATTACAAAGAATTGTGGAGAGTGCTAACGTCAAAGTAGATGAGCTGAACATAAGTCAAATCAGAGTTTATGAGAAGGAACCGACAATGGAAATGATTATATCTGAACTAGTAGAACCTTTACTAGAATAGAGAGTTGAACTAGTTACTTCGGAAACATCAAAGAATTCTAAAGTAATTGAAGAATAGGGAAGAGGAACAAAAACTCAGAAGACTCCTAGGTATGTGATATTGAATCAATCAGAAGATCAAATCATTGGGGATAAGAGAAATGGAGTGATGACAAGAAGAATACTGGCAACTAATGAGGTATGTTTAATTTCACAAGTTGAACTAGTATCAGTAATTGAGGAATGTAAAGATGAAAATTGGTTGAAAGCTATGGAAGAAGAATTAGATCATATTAAGAAAATTAACACATGGACCTTGGTTCCCCGGCCTAAAAATAAAAATGTTATTGGAGCTACATGGGTTTTTAGGAATAAATTGAATCAGGATGGTCAAGTTATAAGGAATAAGGATAGATTGGTTTGTAAAGGATATTATCATAAGGAAGGAATTGATTATGGAGAAATTTGTGCACTTGTAGCTAGGATTGAAGTTGTAATATTATTTCTTGCCTATGCTACTTATAAAAACCACAAGGTTTATCAGATGGATGTTAAATGCACATTTTTGAATGGGGATCTTGATGAGGAAGTTTATATTGAGAAACCTAATGGTTCTTCACTATCAGATGATACTGATATGGTTTGCAGGCTAAGGAAAGATTTATATGGATTGAAACAAGCACCTAGAGCTTGGTATGCAAGGTTGGATAAATTTATTTTGAAGCTTGGTTTTACTAAGGGTAGTGCTAATAGTAATTTATATTATAAAATCACTAATGATGATATACTGAATATTGAAGTATTTGTTGATGATATTATTTTTCGAGGTGAAGATAAGTTATGCATATAATTTTCTAGGAATATGGAGAAATAATTTGAGATGTCTATGATTAGTGAGATGAAATTTTTCTTAGGTTTGTAGATTACTCAGATTGACAAAGGTATTTTCATCTATCAAACTAAATATGCTAAGGAATTATTGAAGAAATTTGGTATGGGAGATTCTAAACCAGTAAGTACTCCTATGGTTACAAGTGAAAAATTGACAGGAAAAGATGTTTCTACACCAGTAAATCCTACAAGATACAAATATATGATTGGAGGTCTGCTTTATTTGACCTAGACTAGGCCTGACATTATTAATGTTGTTTGTATTGTTTCAACATTTTAGAGTGATCCTAGAGAAAATCATGAGATGGTGGTGAAAAGGATTTTTAGATACTTACAAGGTACACCAAAATATGGTTTATGGTACCCTAAGGATCATAACTTTACTTTATGTGCATATACAAATGTTGATGACCGAAAAAGTACTTTCGGTAGAGCTTTATTTCTTGGAAAGAAGTTGGTTTCATGGATCAGCAAGAAATAGTCATGTACTTTTTTATCTATTGCTAAAGCTGAGTATGTTGTTGTTGCTACTAACTGTACACATGTTTTATGGATGAAGCAAATGTTGAAGGATATAAAGGTGGATTGTGATGCACCGGTAGTTAGTCACTGTGATAACTCTATTGCTATTGATATATCAAAGAATCTAATATTTCATTTTAAGACAAAGCACATATCTATCAAGTATAACTTTTTGAAGGATAAGGTGGAAGCAAATGAAGTTAGATTAGTTTATGTGAAGACTAAAGAGCAGATTGCAGATATTTTCACTAAACCTTTATACAAGGAATCATTTGAGTACCTGAGAGACAAATTTGGAGTTTCTTCCCCTCTAGTAGAGACTTGATTGATGCGGTTTGACATCAATCCGACATGCATTATTAGAGATACTATTCATTCCAGCACTGATGTGAGATGCTACTGCTTAGGGGGAGTAGTTAGCTTTGTGATTCAGAGGCTTATGTTTTTGCTTTGATATTTCTATCATATTTTTGGCATTGATGTCAAAAGGGGAGTAATATTGATGTGAAAAAGAAAACTAAAGGGGGAGAGATATTGATAAAGAAAAATTCAGAGCTATATGTGGGAGGATGTTGGTTGTCTTCCACAGGGGGAGACTTGTTTGACATTTCTTGGTACTTAGATGTTTTTCACATCTAGTGTTGCCATCAATACCAAAGGGGGAGATTGTTGGCCATTTGGTGGAATCGATTGTGTTGCATTGATGTTTTGTCATTCATGCCAACACTAGTTGTTTGGATGCTTTACTGGCACCCTTCTAGTCCTGGTAGGTTAAGTGGTTTCTGGTTAACTTGGATCAGGCATGATCTGATAGGCTCCACTATAGTTTGATGATGGAATTAGCTTGTTCATGATACATATACTTCTATTTGGTAAGTTGGTTTTGGTCTCGTGATCGGATGTTATCCTGCTTGCTTAGAAGATTGATTTATGGTTATGGCAAGGGTTTCACCAGTAGAGCTTTTGATGTAGATCTTTGATGAATTGCATAAGTGGTGTTGGTGCAACTTTTGATGGAGTTTCAGGATGTTGTTGGTGATCATGTTTGAGACTTGGCATTTGGAGATCATTGCTGAATTTTGTGGACCTATACCTGGTCCCGGTTGATCTAGGTTATGGATTGACTTTAATGTAACATGTGGATAGGACCTATTCATGTATTTTTGGGATGTCTTATATGTTGATATTATTTGTTTGGTATAAGGTCGACATGGTTTATAATTATGCAATTAGTTTATTGTCTGGTGGCCGACATGATTGTTTCTGGTTGAAGGTTTGTATATATAGATGTAAGATCTCATTGTAGAGCATGATGGTTAATGTTAGAGGTCATGGTGAAGGAATGTAATGTATGAATAATGTAATATCATTCATGCAGAGGATTTGGTTGATCATTGGAGATCGAATTGGGTTTATGTAAGAGGATTTAGTCCTCCGGTATTGAGCTTAATCGAAACTGTATTCAGGCATACAAGATGCTATCTTTTGCACTTCAACACTTCTCCGAATTGTAGTGTGGATTTATTTGTAGTGAGTGAGGCTCCTCTTATGATGAGCAGTGCATATTAGGCTATTGGCCTTCCTACAAGTGCAAGCCCCTCAAATGTAATTCACATACTTACTACAGAAGTATTATCTAACTGTGGATAGGCTTCCCACCATGTTTTTTCCCTTTACCAGGTTTTCAACATACAAATCTTAGTGTTATGTGGATGGATTTTATTCTATGATTATTGTTTATTCTTAATTGGTTTATCTGTTGTTTTGATACTAATGTTTTGTGTTCCATTATTAAAGTTTAAATTGCTAATGGGTCCTGTAATCTACCTCTCAGATGTCTTTCGGTTATTTGAACTATCTTACAGTTTGATGATGTCAAAATCTAAAATTATGTCCTTCACAAGAACCAGTCAACTCTAATTTCTATACTCTGATTGAAAATTTATGCATTGCACCCCTATCCACATCACCTTTTATTTTCTTTTCAAAGTTTTCTGCAATCAGATCCTATTTGTTTTTGACTTAAAAACATTCACTTTTGTACCTCTGTAGTCAAAACTAAAACTCACCCTTTCTATACTTAAAGTAGAAAATGTCCCCTTTAGGTTTTTGATTAAGTAAAAATAGGTTTTAAGGTACCCAAAACTTGATTACATTATGAAATTTAAGCATGAAAGAGACAAAACAAAACAATTGCAAAAGACCAGTACAAAAACCAGGAGCTAAGTAAAAGATAGCAAGAAGCCAACAAGAAGTTGGCCCCAAACCCAACATTACAAATCAATTGAAAACTCTAATGGATTCCTTAGTATTCTAAACCAAGAGCATCATCACCTTGGCCACTTCCCTTAGGTCATTGCTTTCCTGTCTTAGTTGGCTATCTTTCATTTTGGTCTCCATCCCAGTAGTGTTCTACCTTGTTCTATGCTTGGGAATCTGGTGGGTGGAGCTGGAAGTTGGTACATCTTCAATAATTACCAGATTCTTATCCTAATTTTTCCTTTCCAAATGGTCCACCAAAGCATTCATGTTCTGTGATGAAACTTTTAGGACCTGGAGACTATGGTTCATAAAGATTTTTAGAGCCTTCTCGGTGCGGGCAACCCGAGTGTTGATGTTGTCTTTATCCTCCTCAGCCTACTCTTTCAAAATCCTGATAACATCCTCCAAGTGTTTCAAATCCCCTTTAATTAGGTCTTTTTCTAGCCAATCCTCCATCTCAATTTCCTCCTCAGCTTCATTGGTTTCCATCTCATCATTCTTTTTGCTAGAGTTTGTATCCTTAACCAACTTACTTATCTTGTTTTCTAGATCCCTTTGTTTACTTTGCATACTAGTAATGTTGCCGACAACCCATTTATGGAAGTTGAAGGACTCCTAAGTATAGTTATGGGTAGTATTCAAGATGGTGTTCATAGAATCCATGCCCTGTTCAGTGCCCACAGAGTTAGGATTATCATCCTCCTTAGAATTCAGAGCAACATTCCTACTGTCCGAGCCCATAGGGTTAGAGTTAGGGTTTTCAGAGTTAACCCCCTTCTTCCTCTTCACCAACATTCTCATCCTTTTCATACTCCATTTCAGTTTCCATATCCTTTCCCTTTTCCTCCTCCACATCATAGTGCTCCTCCATTTCCACATTATCTATATCAGCTCTCCTTTTTTTGTGGGTAGGGGCATTAGGTTGATACTCTTCCGAATCAGAATCTTTGCAACTCTCAGAAGTATGAGCATTAATGATCAAGGGATCATCTTTGGTATCCCCAGCCTTGTCCTTCAGATGTTCATATATGAGCAATATGAGCCCCTGATGGGCTATAGGGTAAGAGTTAGGCTTTTTAGCATGATCAGCTAGACTGTCATTCAGAGAGGACGCTAAATAAAAAGGTAGGGAAATTTTAGCCCCATGATGGAAGTGGTTCAGAATTGCAAAGTGGTAGTTATAGATTTTAGTAAATCTACCATCAATAGTGAGATACTCCATTAAAACCCTTAAAAATTTTTGCCAAAAGGGCTTTACCTGTTGGGGAATGTAGTAGGAGATGTTGTCTTTCTTCACAAGCTTTCCCTTCTCCTCCTCCAATTTTGGGAAGTTTTTGAATGCTTTAGCTGCATACTTCTGGTCTCTATAGAATTTAGTGCCCTCCTTCTAAAGGCCCATGACCTCTACAACCAGGTTCTCATCAATTTGCCATATCTCCCTGAACAAGGTGACTCTATTGTTACTCCAACCTCTAGCAAAACCATGTGACACTGAATTTCTATTTCCGTGAAGCTTTTCCATATAGTTAGTAAAGCCATATCTATGAAGCCTTCTCCAGACTTTTTGTTCACTCTTCCAGTTTTCGCATCCTGTGGGCTCGTTCCTGTTTAAGCTACCACCCATTTTGAGCTCCAGGTAGAAATACCCACAGCTATAATTCACAATCTGCAGATGAAACCCCAAATGCTTGTAAATTCTGGAGTTACAAAACAGAGACTCTTTCGTGGTTTTGAAACTTATGTTTATGGCCACACAAACCCAACAATTATTGTTATAATCTTCCTCATGCATATGATCATGGAAATGATGCCAAAAATCACTCATTAACTAATAGTTAATCCACCCCCAAAATCTATCTTTGGACTTCGTTCCCCAAAAAGTAATTATGAAATTAACTAGATTCATTGATATGATCAAAATATAATTGCTCTTTAAACTCCCTTTTACAATGAGTTTCTCCAATATATTTAACATCATTCTCTAAATTGACCCCTTCATTTGCTAAGAGATCCGCTACCTTATTGCCTTCTCTTAGAGTATGAGTTATGCTAATACTAACATAGTTATTTAGCAAATTTTGAGCACTTTTAACTAAGTTAGTAATATTCCAAGAGACAGGGCTTGTACCTTTGAGGGCTTCGATGATGTTTAAGGAGTCCCCTTCGAGCCAGATATTTTTAAATTTGAATCCCTGAGCAAGCTAGAGGCTTTTTAACATGGCTAGAGCTTCAGCCATGTGATTATTTTCGACCCCAAAAGGAGAAGAAAAAGATGCAATGCAAACTCCTTGAGTATTTTTGATAACTCCTCCACCACCTGACTTCCTAGGGTTTCCCTTACCCACCCCATCAAAGTTCACCTTTATCCAATCATGATCAGGAAAATGCCAAACAATATTATGTCTCCTATTCTTATTGTCAGATCTACAGACTTTATGTATTAGGTTCCATTTAGTGAGGATATCTTTTTCCATATCATTCATATCAGTAACAAACCATTGCTTATTATTCTTGTGAGGAATATTGATGTTCTCTTTTATAGCCCTGCAGATTTTTTCAAAAACCACCAGAGAGTTACACTTAGCTTCCCTAAATATTCTATTATTTCTTTCTTTCCAAATGCCCCAGCAAATCATGGGGAGGGTCAAAGACCAAAGGATCTTGATAATCTGGCATTTGGTGGGGAAATTCCATTGCTAGATAATAGCCTTGATACTCTCGTTCATAACCCAATTAACTTTTCATTTCTCCCACATCTTACACCAAATTTCCCAAGGAGTAGTGAAAAAAGAGATGATCAACTGATTCTTCCTCTTTCTTGCATAGTTCACATCTATTAGGGAATTTGAAACCTCTTCGGACCAAATTGTTAAGAGTAAGGGTAATATTATGAGAAGCAAGCCAAAAGAAGATATTGACTTTAGGAATCATAATGTTGTTCCAAACTTTACTCCTAATCAGATTACTGGTTTGAGAAAAAGTGTTTTTGTAGGCTGAAGCAATCGTATATTCACCTCTAGGGTTAATTTTCCAGAGAAAAACATCATCATAGTCTTTGTTAGGGGAAAAGGACAACAACTCCTTCTGGAGTAAGAAAAATCCAGAATATATAACATCAAGCCTCACCCATTTGTCCTCCTTCTAGTAGTCACACACCATAAGCCCAAACTTCCTTTTACATTCCTTAATAACTTGACTATTGTCTTGATCATAAAGAGCTTCATTCTTCATCCAAGGGTCCTTCCAAAACCTTATTTTGTTGCCTTTTCCTAGGACCCATCCAGCTTGAGCTTTGGCCACTTTTATGGATTTGATAATACTATTCCAAATGAAGGATCCAATAGGGGTGTCCTCAGAATTAAGGACCCCCCAGATAGGCTGATTCTGAATATATTTATCAAACCATATTTGATTCCAATATTTCTTGGTATCATAAGCTCTCCATAATTGTTTTGCTAGAAGAGCTTTGTTAAAGGTTTTTAGAACTTTGATCCCCAACCCTCCTTTGTTCTTTGGTCTACAAACTTTGTCCCAAGAAACCAAGGATATCCTCTTTTCTTCTTCAACTCTTGACCATAGAAATCTCTTCTAGATTCTTTCCAATGCTTTAGCAAATTTAGCTAGGATACCAAATAAGCTGAGGGCATAAATAGGGAGGTTCTGGAGTGTAGCTTGAAGGAGCTGTAATTTCCCAGCCTAAGATAAAATGGAGCCTTTCCACCCAAATAGTTTTTTGTTGAGTTTATTAATCAGCATGTTTCAAAAGGAATTTAGGGGGGTTAAACCCAAGGGATAGTTAGCAGCTATTCAGCCAATCTTGTTGCATGCAAAACATTTTAAAGGTAATTTACCTCTATATTTACTAGTGCCTCTAGGAAACCTCTTTGCCAATAATGCTTCAAGCTCCACTAAACTGTCTTCATCATCAACATCTCTATTGGATCTAGATTCATAACCATGACTAGTATCTCTACTTTTTCTCATAGATGGGTTAGAGATAGAAGCTCTAAATGCAAACTGAAATTTCTGTACACTACCATCATAACCATTTAATTAAAAAGTAGTAAGTTTGCCAATGATAGAGTCAAGAGTTACCTTTGTTTTGTCTATGGAATTCAGCTCCTGAATGGCTGCAACTTGGATAGCGTAGACTAGTAGTAGGGTTCTTAGTACCTTACTGGTCACTGTGGCATCTTCCACTTTCCCTCTTGCACTCTTAATTTCACCGACTATCTCTTTTATCCTTTGAACATACTGCTAGATATTCTCACCTTCAACCATCCTCATATCATCAAATTTTCCTCTTAAACTCTCCTCTTTTACAATCTTAACATATTCATCACCGTTGTTGGGAGTATTTAAAACTGAGTCAAGTTTATAGGCCCATTTCAAAATTTTGCCCTGCATTTCCAAATGATTAAAACAAGTCAGTTTGAATGGCCTAGTTAGCAAGGGGGTAAAATGGAGCCAGTTGATTTTCAGAGGGTAAGGCTCAAGATTCATGTCCCACACCTTTCATTTGGCCTATGCAGTGATGTGCAACTTTCAGAATTCAGTTTGGATAAGTTTACTAGGTACCCATTTCGAGGGGTGAGCTGAAAGTGTATTCTAGGCACAAGTGCAAATTTTATTAAGTAGCCTACTTTGGGTGTTTATATCTTTTACCATATTTATTATCATGAATAATTTCAAAATGGATTGAATTTTATGCATAAATGTGAGTCAACATGCAAAATTTCAAGTTCTTATGAATCCGTTTGCTCAGTTTTCAAAGCTCAATCCGTTTGTAGTTGTGATGTTTGCACAAGTGTAAAAATGTCCTGGTGAGCGTCATGTCAGAATGTTTGTTTCGGGATAATGTTAGTATAAATGGTGAGCTAATTTTCAAATTTCAAGGCTCTACCAATCCATTTGATCGGTTTTCAAAAGAGCTCATTTTGCCATCAAATTCAGTTATCCGCACTCCAATGTTATATCAATTAATGTAGCTGTTTTGGTGAGCGCGTCATTTGCATCCTATTAGTCTGGTGATCGAATTGAGAATTCAAATATTTAATATGTACTTTAAGGTACCTATGTTTCAAATTTGAGGACCCACAGAAGTCGTTTGGTATTTTTAAGAAAGGCATCATGTGTTGCCAGAACATTGACTTCATCAGGTCCGCAGTGTCGATAAAGCCAGTTGGCCGTTTTCAGAAATTAATATCTCTTCACTCGGGACTTGTCTTGAGAAACCATTTGGTAGATGTCATCCTTGTATATCAAAGTACATGCTTGTCAGATGGCGAGCTCTAGAAAGGTGTTTTGACAGGTTTGAAAATTACGTCTTTGCGATTTAATGCGAAAATTGTGGCGTAATTGCCTGAAGGGTGTAAAATGCGGATTAATGATCCGAAAATGATGCCGATCATTTCCAGAGGTATGTTTGAGGTTTGTGAAGCATTCCAGGGGTTAGTTGCATGAAAACCAAATTTTTTTTAGTCGGACCCACTTTGGGGCCTGACCTGGCTCATGCCTGTGCCGTATTAGTTTATTAGCGACTTTGTTCTCTAAGAGATTTTCAGAATATCTAAATATGGATTATAATCACGAGGCATGTCATAAGAGTTCAAGATGTTATTATGAACTTCAGGCAATTTAAAATTGGCAAGTTTGGAGCCAAATCCTCCTTCAGCGACAAAGAAGAGCATTAAAAAATATGAATGCACTTGGCAGCCATGGTGTGAGAAGACCATTTAAACTTTCAAATTAAATGCATTGGCATGTGAAAAGCCATTAAACCTTTCAACCAAATGTAATGTGGAAGGTGTAAGCCAAATTTCATGACTTTGCCAACATCCTCCATGCTTGAAGTTTGACAAAGAGAAGACTTTATAAACTCCAGCCAATGCAGATAGTAGACCTCTTTCCCCATGTGAAGCTACAACAGCAAAAAACTTGAAATAACAAATGCCATTGGGCACTCCAGGCTTCTACGTGGCATGGTAAGGAGGCAATCAATAAAAACTTTCAAGCAAATTAAATAGCAAGTGTGCAGCTATGAATCCTCCCTTGCTGTGTGTGGCTTTGGCAAAAGCTTTCAAACAAATGCAAACAAAAATGGCAGATTGTGTAGTGAATAAGGGGCCCTGGATAATATTCCAAAGTAAAAACAATAGCTGTAAAGTTTGATTCACAACCTTTGCCCATCTCTCCTCTGCGTGGCAAGGTAAGGCATGATCTTTCCAATGTCAAATACAAACAGCAGCAACAATAGAAACTTCAAGCAAACTCTTTGGTATGGTATAACCAAATTCCATGATTTCCAGCCAACATCCTCCCAAGCACATGATTTCTAGGGAGTAAAGTTTTAAATTTTAAAACAAATGCCAGGCATCCTCCCTGCTGTGAGCTATGGTTGGGTGAAATGTAAACATTTTTCTAATAAAGGCAAATCCCATTGGTAGCTCCTCCTCCCCTGTGCGTGGCAATGAAAGAGCCCATAGGAATTTCAAAGTAAATGAAGAGCCATTAAATTTCCAAACAAATGCAATTTCCATCCCTTTCTCCCACATAGCAAGCAAGAAAGGCAAAGAACTTCCAGGCAAATTTCATTGGCAGCCATGAAAACACTCAGAAATTGCTTCAAAAATGCATTCCCAGGCATAATCGATTTGTCCCACATTGGCTGGGAAGTGGGATATTTTAATGTTTATAAGCAAATCCTTACTGTAGTAATATGTCTAAGCCATAAAGGCTTTTGACAGATGGTTCCTATGGGCGCCCAAGGTGGGCCCATGCGTGAGCACGCTTCCTAAGGCAACAGAGGAGGTGATTGGTCGACGACCAGGTGGACCCCACATGGGCACGCTTCTTGAGGCAAACATGCGAAATTTTGCAGAGAAAGGTCGGTTTAACGAGTGAGCAAGTTCGAGATAGATCGACGGTGCGTGCTATTTTGCGAAGGGAAGATGCACGCGAGTTACACCCTATGAAATAGCGAAAGTGAATGAGAGCCATCCACGTGTCATGATAGGTGGCAGTCCAGTGGCGATGATGTGGCGATGAAGTGGCGTACAAGCAAGCAGTCCAGTGGCGGTGATGTGGTCGACAGGTGGCAAAAGATGAGGTGTCATTCCAGGTGGCGTCCGGTCAACCCCATCAGCCAACCAGACCCCACCACGTGGCAAGGCGTCAAAGCAAATGGAGGCAAAAAATCAAAATTAAAATGAATAAATGATATAGTTCTGACTATATTAAAATTCGAAATATTTAAATGACTGAGCACAAATGGGAATTAATTCGCGCAGGGTCTAAATTTTGGCCAAAATATAAAGTATTATATATTGCTGGAAAGCTCTTGGATTGAGGAATCTAATTATGAGGTTAATTTTGACAAATGTGGGATATTTTAGAGGCAGTTTTCATGGGAACAAAATTCAGTTAGAGAGGAGACACTTGGCAATTCAGTTACAGATTTGATTTGGTTCCCTCTCCCTTTTTATTCCCAATTCTTCTCAGTTGTAAGGGTTCCAAAAATTTGGAAAATGCTCCAGATTTGATAGTTTCCACTTTCTGAATATCATGACCCAGATTTGTGAATGCTTCTGTTTGGTTTCAGGGTATAGAGATTGCAGTGCATTGTTGTAAATGTGATTTTAGTTGTAGGTCTTGCTTGTGTCAGGCATGAGTAAATTCCTCATAGTATTGTCTCTAAGTATGCATTTCATTATCATAAATTGAATCCTCAAGGAGGATGAAGATTTGTCAATTTTAAGGAAATTGTGTGACTATTTATAGGTATCCTTCAAGGAAGGTTTTAAATTCTGTAGTTAGTCATGAATGATGAAATGTGTATCCAGATCTGATAAATTTGTGAATGAATCAAATAGTGCATTAATATAAGGTATTGGTGCATGAATATTTTGTTTAAGGAAAATAAACTTGCATCTATGATTCATATTTGTAGTTCTGTCTGTGACTCTGTTGCCCAATGAACAAGGCACAGGTCTTGCAAGTTTGGGGATGTTTTCAGATATATATTTTAAATGACAAATCTAATTTCCCTTCATGTTTAGGGGTGTTTGTGTTCCATTCTTTCCAAGCTCTGTTTCATCCTATTGTTTGTACAGATCTAGCCAATTTGTAATGTTTCTTAACCTGTTGAGCTTGTGAAATGATTTATCTGCTTAGTGTTGATGCAGTTATGTGTCTGTAATTGTTGTATTTAATGCATCAAAAGGGTGTCCCCCCTAGGTCTAGCAGAACCTGAAGTGCAGGAGGATCATTAGGATCGTATGTTATGTTGTCCAAGCCTTGAGGTGTTTCATTGATTGAGATTGGCTATCTCATAGATAGCTTTACAAGTATCTTGGGTTATCACTTTTGGTGAACAACAACCGCTATCAATCTCTTAAAGTTTTTTCCATACCTCATGTGTAGTCTCTAGACCATGAACATCTACATATTCAACATCAGATAGGGAACTGATAATGGCCTCTAATGCTTGATGATTTTCTTGTTGTTCTTTCTTCTGATCATCAGAATCCCAATGGGTGCAATATATTTAGTATTGACATGTTCCCAATACTGACTTCCTAGACTCTTGATGTAAATTTTCATTTTGTCACTCCATATCCTATAATTCTCTTTGTTAAACATCAGACCTTCCTTCTTCATCATGATCTACAAGATAATTTCCTCAAACCATTAGGCTTAGATCTCAGAGGACCTGAGATGCTCTGATACCAATTGATGGTATGATGAAAGAATAAGTATCCAGTAGATTACTGACAGGGGGGTTGAATCAGTAAATACAAAAACTCATAGAAACTTTCCAATCTCAATAACAATTACATAAAGTAAACTTATCAATGCAATGCCACTGTTAAGATAAAAACTCATAAGAAAATTGGTTGACTATTACAACAACTTAATAGTAAACAACATTAAAATTACAAATGCTTTATCATATGTCAACAAACTTCATTTCTCAATACTTCTGGTTACCATGCCTTATTAGAATAGTTAAGTAGTTAATCAAATCAACCATAAGATCATAACCACAAAAACATTCACCACATGAAACAAGTATTTTTGACATGGAAACCCAAATAGGTAAAAACCACAGTGAGATGAGACTCACAAGATAACTATCTGAACTCTTCTGAAGTTTTCCCTGTTAAGAGCTAAGCCTGTTAAAGCTTTACAAAAGTCTTGTTAAGAACTGATCCTATTAAGAATCACCCAGTTAAGGGATTGACTACAAATGTCTTGTTAGAAGCAAGTACCCTGTTAGGAGCAACCTCGGTAGAGGATTTGAAAATCCAATCTAATGGATCACCTTGTCAGAGGATTTGAGAAGTAACCAAGCTTGTTAGAACTTACCAGGTTAGGGGATTTCAGTTTTGTTGTAATTGTTAGAAAACAATAGGGGTTTGCTTGATTTGTCTAACTAACACTACACTTGCTTGATCAGATCCCTTTTAAGCACATATCTGCCTTTACTCAAACTATAGACTTATCATCAGGTTCGACAACCACAAAATCAACTGATCTCTGCCATCTCTCTTAACAACAATTTCATTGACCTTATAAGAAAATCAATTAGGTCAATAACATAAGAAAAACCTAATTCTCTCATAAATATTACAAACAAATTTGGTTCAAGTATGACCATTAGATTACATAGAAATATCTACACATCAATCAATAAAACCTCAACAGCTCCTTGATCACCGCTTCATCGAACTCAGTAACTCATCACATGCTTATCATTAGATGTAATATACTTTTCTCATCCCTAGACAAAAACACATCAAAATATTTTGAACTTGTCTTCATACAGTGACCATACATGTCACCATTATTACCACTCATCATTAGATCATAAACCAACATAACCAATTTAACAACCTTAATCAGGTAGGGTTTAACAAAAACAACTAGTAGGGTTTACTAATTACATTACATAGATAGGGTTTAACCTTTTACCGGTTATCAGTTTAACTCAAAAACTTACATACCCGTTTACAATGTCCTTCACAAATCTCTTCCTACCAATTACAAGATAATATGAACAATATCATTAACAGTTAATTGACATCAATGAAAACATAACATATCATTAATGCAATCTTCATCCAAATGCTATTATAAATAAATGACTAAATTAGTGATTATCATGAGTAAATAAATGACTAGATAACAACAATCAATGAGTAAACCAATGACTAAATTAGTGACTAAATTCATGACTAAATTAGTGACTAAATAAATGACTAAGTTAGTGACTATCATGAGTAAATAAATGACCAGATAACAACAATCAATGATTAAATTAGTGACTAAATCAATGACTAAATTAGTGACCAAATCGATGACCAAATCGATCAATGAAAACAACCAATGGTCACGTGATCAAAATGATTTATGACCGGCAATAAACTACCAGTGGTCACATGATCAAATTTAGTAATTTATCTACAATTTTTGGTAGTTTTTTAAGTCATGTATTGTTCTTTTTGTACTAGTGTTAGGGTTTGGTGCTCCTTGGGTTGGCGCTCTAAATTAGGGATTGGTGCTCTAAGTCAGGGATTGGTTCTCCTTGGGTTGGTGCCCTAAACTTTGTAATGAGAAATTGATTGTGAGGTTGGATTGGAGCAGTAGACTCCAACAACATTTCTCACTGAGGTTTTTCCCATCTTGGGTTTTCCTCATATATGTTGGTGTTATGTTATGTCCCTTTTCATGTGTGATTGTATTTGTGATAGGCTCTCATCTAACTGGTAAGTTTGCTTTCTATTTTATCTGTTAACCGATATTCACACATAGGATGGTTAAAGGGAAAAAGTTAAAAACCACTCATTCACCCCCCTCTCAGTGGCACACTATGTCTAACAATTGGTATCAGTGCATAGGTTCCTAGTTAGACAAGCTTTCTCCAGCTTGGGTAGATTCTGGCTTAAGGAAACAATGGTCTATTTAGTGTCAATCCATGCTCCAGTCTTTGACGGTTCAAACTATTCCATTTGGAGTTGTAGAATGGAAGTCTACCTATCCTCTCTAGGGTTTGATGTGTGGATGTTTGTTGTAAATGACTTCCCTAGTAAAGTCAATCCTCCCACTGATTCTGATATAGAGAGAAGAAACCAATGTAATGAGCCAACAATGAAGGCTATACTCTATGGTTTATCTGATGATGTTTCCTCATAGGTGGATAGATGCAGATCGGAAAAAATATTATGGGATAGATTGAAGAAGCTCTATGGAAATGAGCCCACTACTGTAGAATTGACTTGTGATGATATGATGAGAAATGCATCTCTTGTATTTGTAGATGATGAAGGCAGATTTGCTAGAAGCCATAGCATTGATGAAGAAGGAACCCACCTCTTCATGGCTCAAGATGTTATGATTCCCATAGATACTGAGAGGGGGGGGGGGTGAATCAATATCTAGCGGATGAATAGAATTTCTTAACTTAAAACATGTAGAGCATATTATAACATTGTACCGGTATGTAAGAAATAATGCAATAAACAAAATTAAAAACAACCACATGAAAAACACACCATAACATAATGATTTAATGAGGAAACCCAGTGTGGGAAAAACCTCAGTGGGATTTATGACCCACAATATTCACTTACTGGCCAATAAGAGAATATTACTTACAAGAGGGGCCTGCACATGTAGGAAGGCCAACTGCCTAGAGCTCACTGCTCAATGGGAAGTCTCACTGACTTACAATGATGGATTATACAAATCCAGTATCTTGTACTAGTTCAAAATAGCAACTATAATGCTAGATCCAGTACCAGTTTCTGCTCCGCTTCTTACATAAACCCTTAACCTATATTTCGCATAATAGGTCTGCCTAATATTTCTTCCTTTTCTTACTTTCTACTTACTTACCAAATGTCTACAATGATCTCTCTTATATATAAGAGTCATTTTACAACTTGCCAAGTTGGCTTACAATGTTTTTACAATAATAAATAAAATATAATATATCAAAAATCTTGTCGGCCTCTATGCCGGTATGTTTCCTTTCTTTGTGCCGGTGCTGGTGGTCTAAGTGCTGGTGTAGAGTATGATATGTTGATGCCAGTGTAATGCCTTGCTGGTGTCATAGGATTGTAAGGTTACCATCAATGACAAAACCTTCAATCACCTACAATGTCTCATTGGAGTTTGCATATGCCAACAATCTCCCCATTTGGCATTGATGGCAACACTCATGAGAAAATTCAAAAGTGTACCCAAAACTATAATCCAAAAATATGTTACCAAAAATGTGTTACAAAAAAGATATGCTCCCCCTGAGTAGATAATTCTTCTGTCGGTTATTTTTCTTATTTTCTCATACTACTACTCCCCCTTTAGCATCAATGACAAAGGTTGTCAACATGTCAATAGAGTTGTAGCCTCAACCTTGTAACTGGGTAGTTACAATTTGAAATAGATCTACCAAAATCAAGTTTATACTCTCCATAAACTTCTTATTGTCTCTTATTGTTGTCTCTGTTCTTTGAACTGTACTGGTGAGGTGCTGCATATGTTGTGTTGGTGTTCTTTGTCCTTGTACAATTGCCTCAGATATTTCCTTCCATGTGAATGGTAGATTGTCCAATCTTGGACTCAGTCTTAGTCTCAAATTATTTGCCTTATCCACTATTCTCTCCTTTTCTCTTCCTAGCTTAAGTAACTCTTCCTCAAAACTTGTTATCTTCTGTTCAAAAATTGATAATGTATTAGGTGAGTTTACTGGGTAAACAACTAGTAACTTTTCAGTTTTGATTTTCTTATCAAGCTCTATAACAGCTTGTCTTCTTGCTTCCAGTCTTTTGAACAGTTCATCTGGTACTTCATCTATCACTTCCATAAAAAAATTCTTATACATGTCCATGTGCAAAATAACACTATTTTCCACTTGTTCTATTGTTAGAGTATCATAGAATTTCTTTATATTCTCTAGTTTCCCTTCCTCTGTAATTTCATTTAGCAATATGTCAAGAGGGGCCATGTTTTGTTTTGTCTTCTTCTTCTTTGGTGTCAATTTCTTCTTTGGTGTAGTCTTTCTAACTAGAGATCTCACTACTTTTTGTTTCTGTCTAGTTCTCCTAGGTGAGGGTGTGGTTGCTGGTGAAGGATCTCTTTTCCTTACAACTCTTTTGAAAGTTGTAGGCATTTCATTCTCTGAAGAAGTAGCTACTGGTGATAGGTGACTTTTGGGCTATAGAGTTCCTAACTCATCCTCAGTGATACCGGTTTGTTTCAATACATCTTCTTTAATAGCCTTAGCGTATCTAGAGCCTCTTCTCACAACTACTTCAACCTTTTTCACTCTCTTCTTAGATTGAATTTGACTTTCTATGGTCTGAGCACTACCAAATACTTCTTCCTTTGGTTCATTTGGTGCTTCTAGAAGCGCTTTAGTATAAGTTTCAATTATATGATCATCAGTCTCATAACCCATCTTTGTTACCCAGATTGTTCTTGGGATGATTGCTTCCATCTAGATCTCATCCTTTTTTTATTACAAAACATATATCATCCTTGTATTTGTCAACAATCTTCTATGATAATCCAATTCTCTTCTTCATTTTGGCCTTAAGTACTTGAAAGTAGTCATGAATGTTCTTTTCCTTGTCTTCACCCATGTTATTCAATAGTTCTGTTAACTATTTTCCTACCGGTATATCAAATCCAAGTTCTTTATAGCCTATACCGGGAACTTATTTGGTTATGTGTAGGATCAAGCATACAAGCATATTACCAAACCTAAAAGTTCCTTTCTTATCTTTCTTTATCTTGCCTAAGTTGTCAATTAACTCATCTTTTAACCATTCACATATGTCAATTTTCACATTGTCTGTAATCATGTCATAAGCACTCTTAATGCATAAACTTGAAACTGAGTTGAGTCTATTTGCATGAGTAGCTTTATACCCTAAAATCATGCTAACAAATCTCACATTTATATCTGTTACATCATTTACCCTCACGGACCTTCTATCTGATGTTACGCTAGTTAGTTTAGTTACTAGGTCATTTGAGACCTTCTTAGTCTTGTCTGGTCTTTTACCGGTGGAAGGTAACCCTATGATAGCTTTCACAGCTTCCTTGGTAGTGAATTGCATCTAACCAGAAAAATTCACCATGTATGCTGCTTAAGACTATCCTAATCACATCCTTGGGAAATTTAGGAATGTAGAGGATTTCAGTAAATCCTAGGGTTTCAATTATTTTATGTTCTGATTTTATATTTCCAGAATTATCACATATGACAGATTTATACATTGTTTTGATCTCTTCATCTCCTAATTCCTCTATGTTGCAATGAATGTAAATTCTAGGGTCTTCAGCATAAACAACTCCTTTTAGAATTTGAGAAAAAGCACCTGCAATGTCATCTTTCTTTGCTACCTCAGGAACTAGTTGAAATATGGGCCTAGGGCATTTTATAACCTTGACTACAGTAGGGTTTTCCATACATTCAAGTGCAAAGGTGGATGCAATGATGATAAATACCTTTTTCTGCCTTAGGGTGAATTGATCGCTTGAAGTGTTCTTGCCTCTTTGATCGAAATCCCTTAGCGCTCTTCGAATGTTTGAAATATCGGTGAAGTGAAATGGAGCCAAAACCACAAATTTATAATATTTATTTGTCATCTACCACATTTAATGTATGCCGGTTAAGTAGTCACTTAACATTGTCTACCGGTATAGAAGTAATTTCCAACTTCTCATCTCTAACCGAGGGAATAATAGCACATGTGTCCTTAGATTGCCAAACCCTCAAAGAAAATTTCTTCAATTTGATGAAGAACTTCCTGCCAGTGGAGCACTACTATGTTCTACCAGTGGAGTAATACTCTGTTCTGCTAGTGGAGTGTTGATTGGTTCTACCGGTGGAGGAGTATTCCCAACATTTAGATCAACTTTTCTAATCCATTGTTTTGAGAATTCTTGCTTAACCTATTCAACTTTTTCTTTACCTTTCAAGCTAGAACTTTTGTTGTTTGTTGGTGATCCTTTGCTTCTACAAAATTTTGCAATATGTCCAATTTTGTTACATGCATAACAAGTCACATTATCCTTCTACATAGCTTTGCCATAGCCTATGCCAGTTTATGTTCTACATTGATTAGATAGGTGTGCAAATCTTCCACAAACATAACATCTCACATTCATTCTGCAATTTTTAGAGTTGTGACCAACTTTTTTGCATTTTGAACATTGACCGGTGGGTGTGTTGATATTCTGATAGTTTCTAGATCTACATTCATTTTCTCTATGACCATACTTATTACAGTTACAACATTTTCCATTGAATTTATAAGCATTAGGTTGCCTTACCAGTTTTCCATGATCCTGTGTGTTTGTAGTATTGGAGCTTTCACCAACTTCAAAGCCAATTCTAGAAGTGTCACCTTTAGGTTTTTGATTTTTCAGCAAGTTACCAAGTTCCTCTGAGCTTTTCTTGAATTTTCCTTTATGTTGATTTGCAGTATCTAGTTCTCTTTCTAATACTTCTTTCTGCCTCATCAGTTCATTGGAGTCATTCTAAGTGTGCATCAAATCTATCTTTAACAAATCATTTTCATAGCTGAGTCTTGTGTTTTCATTTGCTGCATCACTTAGTCTTCTAGTCAAATCTTCTTCATTCTTCTTTCTATCTTCAATTTCTTTACAAAATCCCATAGTCATATCTTGCATCTCATTATTTTTTGTCATGTTCTCTTGTTTTAGCTTGTTTATCATATCATTAAGTGATTCCTTTTCATCATTCTCATTTTGCATCTTTTCACAAAGTTCTCTTCTCTTATTTCTTGAAATAGTAAGATTTTCTTGAAGTGCCTGAATGATATCCTAATCTGCCTTTAGATCATCTTCTAGTTTGATATTTTTCAATTTCTTTGCATCATAGTTTGAAAGAGTTGCTTCTAGTTGCTTCATCAGATTTTCCATATCTACCGATGTCATGATCTTCCTCAAGTTGTTAGGCTTCTAAAAATAGATGACCAGGCTCTGATACCAATTGTTAGGATTCCCACAGATACTGAGAGGGGGGGGTGAATCAGTATCTAACCAGTGAATAGAATTTCTTAACTTAAAACATGTAGAGCATATTATAATAGTGTACCGATATGCAAGAAATAATGCAATAAATAGAATTAAAAACAACCACATGAAAAACACACCATAACACAATGATTTATTGAGGAAACCCGGTGTGGTAAAAACCTCAGTGGGATTTGTGACCCACAATATTCACTTACTGGCCAATAAGAGAATATTACTTACAAGAGGGGCCTACACATGCAGGAAGGCCAATTGCCAAGAGCTGACTACTCAATGGGAAGTCTCACTAACTTAAAATGATGGATTATACAAATCTAGTATCTTGTATTGCTTCAAAATAGCATTTATAATGCCAGATCCAATACCGGTTTCTACTCTACTTCTTACATAAACCCTTAACCTATATTTCGCATAATAGGTCTGCCTAATATTTCTTCCTTTTCTTACTTTCTACTTACTTACTAAATGTCTATAATGATATCTCTTATATATAAGAGTCATTTTACAACTTGCCAAGTCAACTTACAAAGTTTTTACAATAATAAACAAAATATAATATATCAAAAATCCTATCGGCCTCTGTGTAGGTGTGCTTCCTTTCTTTGTGCCAATGCCCATGTAGAGTGTGATCTGTTGATGTCGGTGTAATGCCTTGTTGGTGTCATAGGATTGTAAGGTTGCCATCAATGACAAAAACTTCAATAACCTACAATGTCTCATTGGAGTGCGCATATGCTAACACAAGAATCTTAAGATGAGAGAAACACATTTGAGAATGATCATGCAGATTGCTCCTATCGAAAAGATGTGTTTGGAAATGATAGTGAAGGTGAAAAAGAAGAGGAAGGAGAAGTTGATCTTGAAGGAGAGCTTGTAAGTGCACTCGAAGAACTTAGTAGAGTGAGGAATGAGTACAAGTTATTCAAGAATGCTGCAATTGTGAAGGATAACCGATTGATAAAATGTCTTGAAGAATCTGGGAAATGTATCTTCGAGTTGAAGACTCATCAAGAAGACACCAAGGATTATAAGTGTCATGATCTAGCATCTGATCTAGAGGCCAAGAAGAAAGAATATCAGCAACAGGTTGGAGAAATGGAGATTCTCTAAAATGACCTTGAGAAATGTCAGGATGAAATCAAGGTGAGAATCCGGTTTGATGAAAGAAGTGATGCCTTGGAAAAAATGTTGAAAAAGAAAAATAATGCCAAGGGAATTGAAGGATTACGTAGTGGTGCCAATGAATTGTCCACCAGCAAGAATGTCCCCCACAATGACATTCTATTTGTCTCCTCAAATGGAGAAAACAAGGGACAAAGCTTCACAGTTATAAATTCTCCCTAGAAGAAGGTTGATCTAACCACAACTAGTGAAGATATGCAAATAAGGATGAGGAATGGTGCTGCAAAAAGGAGGAACAATGTATATCCCAAAGGTAAAGGGAAGATAGGAGAAGACAACTACACTAGATGCAGGAACATGAGAAGAAAACAATGAGGACCTCCTACAGGTAGAGGAAAAATAAATTCTACCCCCACATGTCAAGTCAAGTGTGGAAGATGAAAGGACCAGATGGAGGAAATGAAAAGAATTGACAACCCAGGATCCATCCTCAAAGAAGGAGAAATGGAGATACTAGACTGGTAATATTTCCCCATGCATTTTGTAAGTTATAAACCTTCCATCTTTGGTTATTTCTTTGCATGTAATGGTCATGATCATAGGGAAGATTAATGTAGAAAGGGATCTAGAAGAAACAATCGGGGATCTCATAGATATCATGAAAATGATAAAATTGCATCAAGGAGTAGATACATGCATAACTCCTCTCCTAGTTATGTGAATAGTGTGTGTTATAACTGCAATAGGTCTGGCCATAGAAGTTATGAATGCAGAAAGGACTTGCAATCATATGGAAGCCAGTATAAAAGCTATGCTCAACTTAGAAATACATATAGAGTATATGGAAGTCAGACACCTGTATATAGTCAAAGGAGAAATGTCCCAGAAAGATCAAGAGGTCCATCGGTTTTAGTTGCCAGTCACAACAACATGACCAAAAGAAAATGGTCAAACCGGTATGTTAAGAGATTCCCCAATCATGAAGTTGGGATGGATATTGTGTTCTACTATAGCCTTGCTTCTGGTTGTGATGCAGAATTCAGAAATACAAGGACCCATCAATAGAAGAAGGAAAGAACTGCTCCCAAGACTGAAAAATAGGAAGAAGAATGTGACCAAGAAGGAATGGAAGAAGAAGCAAGAGCATGCAACCATGGACTAGCATTGTGCATTTAATGCACAAGTGATATCTCCTAATGCTTAAAGGAGATGCATGACCTTAGGGGGAGTAATACATTGAGCTTATCATTTACCCCCTTAGTGAAGAAGGACACATGGAAGAACAAGTTGCTGCCGGTATGAAGGATGGATATGAGAAGACAAGTGTGTGTAGAGGTTGCCTTGGCTACACACCTACAAATGAAAGATGGATTGCTACCATTGTGTCAATGGATGGAGATTAACAACTGAAATTAGATGCATAGTGACACAAAATGTTAGGAATTATAGAAAGGTGCTTCGGTAGTGATGATGGACTGGTACAAGAAACTGATATGTGTAGGATGTTACTAGTATGATGCAATAGGTACTTGTAGGTTATGTAAGACAATGAGGTTAGAGATCATTACATTAGCCCAGGTAGCATGGAATGAGGAGTTTATGTCTCAGATGGTATTGATGAAGACCTAAAAGATATATGTTGTCTTGGTTGTTGATCATGTAGGAATGCATATTTTTGGGCTAGCCAGTTTAACTCTTGGCATGATGATGACATTGTATGGCATTGTGTACATCTAGGATCATGTCATAGGTTATGGTGGATATAAGAGAGTTGAAAGAGAATCAAATAATCATATTTGTATAGCTCAACCGATATATGGTGAAGTTTGGTTCTCCGATATTGGATCTTACCAGCATTATGGACCTATGATGTATAACTTAGGGGGAGTTGAAGTGTTTTTGAAGGAGAGCCAACATGGTTGAACTTGTAAGTGTATTGACTACCTAAATTGCAGATGATGGAAATGATTGTAGGAATACTTAGGATAATTTCATGGTTAAGGGTATCTAAATTTTATTTGGCTGGTTGTATTCATTGTACAATCACACTTGATTCTAATGAAATTTGGGATCAAACAGGAGGTGATATAGTCTGACAGGCAAGTAAGTAGTATTCACTAACATGTCCTTCTACAAATTGAGTTCTTTAACAAATGGTATCAAATTTTCATACTCAATTGGTGTCAGATGATGGTTGAGTTCTCCATCTCAAGTGTTGTACCTATAGAAGATATAACAAGTGGTATCAAAAGAGGAGATGCATCTGATAAAGATAAAGGGGGAGAATGATTTCTATCAGTGCCTTGTAGATACAAGGAGGAATGATATCTTGACAGTGCCCTTTGCCATTGTTGTCAAAGGGGGAGAAAGAATCTGTAGTATACCGCATACTATATGTGTGAGAATCCATGGATTATACAAAGGTGAAGATTTAGATCACACAAAGGAGGGGAGAGATTATATAGTATGCCAGATACTACATGTGTTGACATCAATACCAAAGGGGGAGATTGTTGGTATTATGTTGTTATTGATGTCAACTAGTATAGAAGTACAACTGGTATGAGAATTTAGTTGATGTGCAGTCACTAATGTCAACTGGTAAGTCATGTGTTGACAATGTATGGTTTCTAACCTGTCAGCATGTGTTGATATGGAGAAGATAAATCAACCAAGTGAGTGGTTTCCAACTGGAAAGCTTAGGTCCAGTGTACAAGCAAGGTGAGAAAGGTGCTTGGATGTTGCTTGTGATGAAGAGGCATAATGCTACCTAAATCACATCAACACTAGAGAAGAAGGATGTACAGGTCACCGATACACTGTATGGATGCAAAACAACAGGACTCCCACCGGATAAAGATTCAGTCACCATGTAAAGAGATGATTGAAAATAAATGTGCCCACACCAGATCACATGTGCCTATTTGAAGATATTCTACACAAATAGGGAAGCCACATGAGTGCATTGCAGGATGCAGATGACAAGGATCCACTCCCACTAGTAAGAGGAGCTTATCTCCTATTATACATGTAATGCATCATAGTTCTTTGAGATAAGATTAAAATGTTAAAGGAAGGTGTATTGAAGGCTCACACCGGATCAATTGGTGAAACACTAAGTTGCCTTAGGTGCATGAGATTAGGGATGTGCATCGGATCAGTTGAGTAGACATGATGTGTTACCAGTATAGAGAAGGAGGGATTTATTTGTCACTTTGACAAACTAGTTGAAAAGAGAATCAACCAAATGATGACGAAGGCAAAGTTGGAGTAGCTAGAGATAGAGAGTGCAACCGGAATGCAGATGCCTCAGATAGAAAAAATTCAAGGTTGATGACATGGTTTCATCAAGGTGCCTACCAATATGTATGAGAATTGGTAAGAGAAAAATTAGGCTAAGTGATGTGCTCCTACCTGATGAGAATGAGCATGCTTATGGATAGGCATGTCTGGCAATCAGTTAAGGTGTTCCACCGATAGAGAAGCAAAGTGTAGACATGATGGTAAACTAGAAAAGTGAGAGACACTTACATGATTAGAGAATCGGCAAAAAAGGACCGATTGTGTGTTTATTTTTTGGTGACCAAGTCCAGTAAACATAGAGGTATTTGCTGAGATGGATATCGAGAAAGACACCACATGGAGCTAAAGTGGAAAACATGCATGAAGTGGTGAATGAACCATGCAGCCAGCGTGGTAGATAGTGGTAGGTTGACATTAATGTCAATTACATATTTCATGGATCAGTTGTAGACGGTTCGTGACTCAAAGCAGAATGAAGGAGTTGTTTGGTGAGTTGATCAAGGATGGATGATCTGATCTTTTTGATCACTTGTTAATGGAATCAACTGAGACATTTATGGCATTTGATAGATGCAGGTCGACATACAGGGTGGTGTTTGCTAAACTTAGCAAACATGTATTGGAAGTTGGGAGAGTGGGAAAGCTTGATTGATTTTTTGTAGGTGATTGATCTCTAGAAAGTGATTGGATTGGATTCAATGTGCCTCATGACTAGTGGAAGAAACCCTAAGGTGCCAAGTTTGAATATTTCTTTTGGTAGGAATATTTGATAATAAATATGCAGGTTGAAGATAGAATTTGATGATGCTTTAGAGAGAGATGTTGCCAAGTAATGCCAAAGGCCAAATAGAGAAGTAGATGAGGAGTGATATGTGTAGAGGATCATAGAGATCAAGAAAAAGGGAGACAACCGATAATAGGTTTTAGCGGAGGTTTAACCGGTAAGGTTAAAGAAACCAACAACCTGCAAGAGTGTATCAGTAAAGCCAACCATCAATTCTAAAACTAGCTGGAAGATAGTAGAGCGTATTGATGTGTAGAGCAAGTGAAGAAGAGACTTGACAGAGAAAAATTTGAAGAAAGGTAACTGGCAGAATTGATCTGGTAAGGCAGCAGCAAAAGAGTGTTGCAAAGAGTAGAAGATAGTGATCCAACAAAAAGATGAAGAGAGGCAGAGTGATAGGAAGAGTAGAGAACTGATAAGGCAAAGAAGGGGTGATACCGGTAGAGAGATTATATGCAGTGGTTGCAAGCTCCACTTGTAATAGGTTATTACTTTTGTAATTAATGATAATTTTTGTAGATCACTGAGTTGTAGCTCGGTGCAGGGGTTGGTGCTCCTTGGGTTGGTGCCCTAAATTATAGGTTGGTTCTCCTTGGGCTAGTGCCCTAAATAATGGGTTGGTGCCCTAAATTAGGGGTTGGTGCTCCTTGGGTTGGTACCCTAAACTTTGTAATGAGAAATTGATTGTGATGCTGGATTGGAGCAATAGACTCCCATAGAATTTCTCACCGAGGTCTCTCCCATCTTGGGTTGTCCTCATAAATGCTGGTGCTATGTGATGTCCCTTTTCATGTGTGATTGTATTTGTCATAGGCTCCCATCTAACTGCTAAGTCTTCTTTCTATTAGATCTATTAACCGATATTCACACATAGGATAGTTAAAGGGAAAAAGTTTAAAACCACTGATTCACCACCCCTCTTAGTGGCACATTATGTCTAATAGTTCTATGGATGAAGAAAATGTTGAAGGATATAAAAGTGCATTGCAATGGATCGATAATTATTCACTATGATAACTTTGTTGCTATAGACATATCAAAGAATCTAGTATTTCACTCTAAGACAAAGCACATATCTATCAAGTATAACTTTTTGAAGGAGAAGGTGGACTTAAAAGAAGTTAGATTGGTTTATGTGAACACTAAAGAGTAGATTGTAGACATTTTCACTAAAAATTTGCTTAAAGAATCATTTGAGTGCCTCAGAGACAGATTAGGGGTTTATGCCCCTTCGGTAGAAAACTAATTGATGCTATTTGGCATCAGTTCGGTATGCATTATCTTAGATATTATTCATTCCATATTAATGTGGTGATGCTACTACTCAGGGGGAGTAGCTAGTTTTGTGATTCAGTGGTTTATGATTTTGCTTTGATATTTTTGTCAGATTTCTGCCATTGATGTCAAAGGGGAGAGATATTCATTTGAAAAAATTAAGGGATATATACATTAGGGGGAGAAATTTGTAGAGAAATTTGTAGAACTTAATTGTGATATCATCTACAGGGAGAATATGGATCAAAATTTCATTGCTATATTATTGTGTGGGAGATTTGTTGGGCTTTTCTTGGCACTCAGATGTTTTTCACATCTAGTGTTATCATCAATGCCAAAGGGGGAGATTGTTGGCCATTTGGACAAATTGATTATGTTTTGAATTGAAGTTTTGTCATTGATGTCAACACTTGTTGTTTTGGCTGTTTACCAGTATCCTTCTAGTCTCGGTGGGTTGTTTGGTTTCTGGTTGGTTAGATCATGATGATCCGGTATACTCTGGTATGCTTTGGCTTTTGGAATTGGCTTAGATCTACTATTCATGCTACTCAGATTCATGTTCAGTCAGTTGGTTTTGATTTGGTGATTGGATGCTATCTTATATGCAATAATCTTAGTTTGTTCATCCAGTTAGGGTTTCATTGGCAGAGCTTTGTTGAAGATCTTTTGATATTATACATAAGTGGTGTTGGTACAACTTATAGTATAGATTCAGGATGTTGATGGTGATCGTGTTCAAGACTTGGCTGATTGGGATCATTTCTTTAGGGCATGTGGACCTAAATTAGGTTTGGGTCTATCTAGGTTTTGGACTGGCTTAATGTAACATGTTTGTTTAGACTTCTTGATGTGTTTCCGGGATCTCTTATGGGTTGGATATTATTTGTTTGGTCTTAGGCTAACATGTTTTGTAATTATGTAATTACTTTATTGTTTGGTGGCCGACCTTATTGTTTATGGTCTAAGGTTTGTATATATATGATGTAAGATCTCATTGTTTATCATATGGGTATTGGTATGCAAGCAAATAATGTAATAGTCATTCATGTAGAGGATTTGGTTGATCATTGGTGATCGATTTGGGTTTATGTAATAGGATTAAGTCCTTTAGTATTGAGCTTAACCGGAACTATATTCAGGAATAGGAGATGTTATCATTATAGTTCACTCTCTCTTCTGGATTGTAGTCTGGATTTTTATATGGTTAGTGAGCTCCTTTTGTAATGAGCAGTGTGCTCTAGGCTGTTGGCCTTCATGCAAGTGAAGGCCCCTCAATTTGTAATCACATATTTATTGCAGAAGTATTATCTAACTATGGTTTTTCCTTTTACCAGGTTTCCCACCTATAAATCTTGGTGTCAGATGGATGATATTTATTCTCTAATTGTTGCTTGTGCTTAATTGGTATATTTTCTATTTTGGTAATTGGTTTATGCATTCCAGTATTGATCTTTTGGGTTGTGGTATTAAAGTTTTAATTGCTTAAGGTTCTGATAATCTGGTGACAACTGATTCACCCTCCTCTCAGTTGTCTTTTGGTTATTTGAATTATTTAAGACAATGATATTTGGGTAGGCAGACTATGAATGCATTGGGTGACGTATTGAGAAAATGGTGTAGCATTGTTTCTAGTGCAAGCTAGCTACAAAATTGATTCATGAAAATTGATACTCACTTCATAGGCATGCAAATTTGAGTTGCAATATATGGTGTAATATGTGGTGATTGTATGACAAAATTGAGAGGAATCGAATGGAGGTAAAATAATATGGAACGATATTGATTTCATAGGAGCTCTTTGTTTGGAAATCTGGCAAATTGGTAGGAGCATAGACCTTAGTGCTTCTTATGTCTTGAGGTGCAATTCGTATTGGATGGAAAAGTATCTTGTGAAATGAAGAATATCCACAAAGAGAGATGAGGTGACAGTAAAAGGCAAAATCACTATGAGTCTTTCAATGTATAGTGTGGTGGGGATTTTAGAAAAGGTATGATATATTTGTCTCATTAAGATTAAGTATTGGTGCAACATTGTTTGTAATGATGAACTTGACTACCCCAGATGGTATTTCCAGCAAAAGAGGTATTTTTATTAATCTAAAGATTATTCATCAGATGAGGAAAAACAAAATCTAAGACAAGTGTGTAGAAAATAACCAAAATGAGGAAAACATGAAGGGAACAGCAAATGCAGTGGGAAATTTGAAATCGGGAAATGGAGGGAACAATGAGGCTGGATCCTCTAGTTCTAAATCCACTGTAGCTCAAGGACAAGCAATGGATGATGAGGATGGGAGACAGGATGGGGACCCATGGCTACGAGACCCTCCTCCTTATCGCAATAAGATGAAAGCTTCCCATGAATCGAGCCCCGAGGTGGTGAAAGTTGACTCAAAAAATGTCAAGGAGGGGCAAGTTTCCAAACCTTGGAATAGTCTATTTGCAAGGAAAGCATCTAGAAAACCGACCAGTAAATCGTCTTTCCCCTTTGTGAAAGATATATCAGATAATAAAATGGGTAAGCTTGCTATTGAGATTCCTAATTTGGTTATCGATCATAGTATCTCTTTAATGGATTTTTCTTTGGTAGGGAAGTTTGTTGGACCTTGACCTAATATTGAGGATGTTAAGTCTTTTGTTAAGATAAAATGGAGAATGAAAGGTCAGGTTGATGTCTCTGCCCTGTCCAAAGGTTTTTTTGTATTCTCATTCTCTTGTGGGGAAGATATGGAAGCAGCATTAAGTGGTGGTTCCTGGATGTGTTGGTATTTTGGTATGGTTTTGTCATTGATGTCAACACCTACTTTGGAGATCCAACAACATTCACTGGCAAACAGTAAACTGTGCAAACAATCACCGGTATATGGTTAACCGGTAGGATATAATGTTCACTGGTACCTGCATTGACATGGAAGACACTTGGTAATGTTGAAGACATCATGTGGACACTTTACTTTGAAGTAATAATCATTGGCATATTCTTATTTGCATATTTGCTTTTACCAGCAAATAGGTCCAGGTTATCTAGGGTTACATCGGTAGGTTTATCTTTTCTAGATCAGCATGGCACGCTATGGAGATGATTTATTATTGTTGTAAATGCATTAAGCTAACATGTTCAATTGGTTATTGCATTGGATATTGTATTATTTGTAAAATGTTTTTATTGTAATATCTTGTAGAGCCCACCGACTAAAATTGATCTTAGGGTATGGTATAAATGTAAGATCTTATTTGTAAGATCAAGTGTGGAATGTGAAAAAAGATTTAAGGAAGGATATATGTGAGGTCAAGCAAAGATATACATGAAGACATCATTTGAAGGTGAAGCTAAGTTTTTGTAAAAGCATATCAGCATTACACCGGTACTGAATCCAGCATATGAAGATGCTATTTTGTGCACTACATTCTCATTGGATTTAACCATCCAATGTAATCAGTGTGACTCCCATTTGTGTTTGAGCATTGAGCTCTAGGCTGTTGGCCTTTCTGCATGTGCAGACCCCTCCTTGTACACTTACTATCTGTAGTAGTATCATCTGATTGTGGGTAAGGTTTCCCACCATGGTTTTTCCCCTTACAGGGTTTCCACGTACAAATATTTGTGTGATGTGTTGTTGATGACTTTGTGCTTATGTTTCATGCATTAATTCTTACCGGTATAGCATTTTCTGTTAACGCTATTTACCGACATACTTAACTGTCTTACCGGTATTAAGCATTAAGTTGGTTAATAAGATTTTGGTTTGAATTTATTAGACAACTGATTTAGCCCCCCTCTCAGTTGTCTCTGGGACCTACAATTGGTATCAGAGCTTAGTCCTCTTTTTGCAGAAGTTTAACAACTTGAGGAGATCCAATGTCTACTAATTATTTCAGAAAGGATAGTCCTAAACTTGATGGAACCAACTATGGAATATGGAAAATCAGAATCGAGACATATCTAAATTGCATTGGTAAAGACATTTGGGAAATTACTAAGAATGGTTATACTGCTGCTGTAGCTGGTCAGACTACTCCTATTACTTTAGCTAAAGATGAAGAAAATGATTGCAAAGCAAGAGAAGCACTTTTGAGTGCATTATCAAATCAACAAATCATGGGATTATCAGATAGATCCACTGCAAAAGCTATTTGGGATCATTTAGAAACACTGAATGAAGGGGATTCCACAGTCAAAATTGCAAAACTTGAAAGCTTCCGAGTCAGGTATGAACATCTGAAAATGGAAGAAGATGAAAGGATTTCTGCTTTTATGGAAATAGTAAATGAAATTGTTTTAAGTATCAAATGTTGTGGAGGAACCTTGAGTGAAGATGAGATTTTTTCAAAAATCTCAACAGGTTTGCCACCGGCATACAAAATGAAGGTTACTACTATTAATGAGTTGAGAACAATGCCTAATACATCAATAACTAGGGATACATTGATTGGAAAACTTTCAGCTTTTGAAATTGAGGAATTTGATCCTGTTGCTACTATAAAAATTGATTTGGCCTTCAAAGCGTCAACATCATCTACTCCATCTTTTGATAAATCAGACTGGAGAGCCTTTTATGCAAGAGAACTTGAAGAAACCAGGAAGGAGAATAAAGAGCTTGAAGAACTTGAAGCACTATTCGCAAGAAAAATTTCAAAAGGTCCAATTGGAAGTAAGTATGAAGGTAAAGCACCCTTTAAATGTTTCAACTACAATAAGATTGGTCATATGGCTTCAAGATGCCCTGATAGACATGCTAGACTAAGAGAAGAAGCTAGAAGGACATACAAACCTAATCCTGAATATCAGAGATATAGATTTAAGAAAAACAAAGATAAATCTTGTTACATTGCTGATGAAGGTGTGACTGATGATTTTGATGAGGATCCAGCAGACAATGGATGGCTCTTTGTTGCTATAATAGAAGATCAACCGATACCTATTTCTCAACCGATAGAACAAGCCCTAGCAGCTAAAGTTGAATCAAAGGATGAATGGATTATTGACTTAGGATGCTCACATCAGATGACTAGAGACAAAGGTAAATTCTCAAACTTTCAAGAATATAATGGAGGATTAGTAAGATTCAGAGATGACAAAGCCTATTAAATCAAAGGTAAGGGTTCAATATCTCTTGATGGGAAACATAACACTGACAATGTCTACTATGTTGAAGGATTAAAACATAATCTTTTAAGTGTTGGTCAATTAGTTGAGAAAGGTTTTCAGTTACAATTTAAAAATGGAAAAAGCAAAATCATGAATAGAATTGGTTTGGAAATTGCAATCGGTAATTAGACTAGAGGTAATATCTTTCATTTGAATAACAGTGAAAAGGCATGCTTAATTGCACATATAGGTGAAAGTTGGCTATGGCATAAAAGACTATGTCATGTAAGTTTTGATTACATGGTAAAAATCAGTACTTCTAAGGCAGTTAGAGATCTACCTAAAATTGTGAAACCTTAGAATACAATTTGCAAGGAATGTCAATTTGGAAAACAGGTTAGAGCTAGTTTCAAAAGTATTCCAGAAAAATCCAATAATGCTCTTGATTTAATTCACACTGATTTATGTGGTCCAGCTAGATCTAAAAGCTTACAAGGTGATAGATATTTCATGCTAATTATTGATGATTATTCTAGAATGTGTTGGGTTACTTTTCTCAGAGAAAAATCAGAAGCACTTGGGAAGTTCAAGCTATTCAAAGCAATGGTTGAAAATGAAACCGGTAAGAAAATTAAATGTTTAAGATCAGATCAAGGAGGAGAATTCACATCTAGAGATTTTAATACTTTTTGTGAAGTAAATGGAATCAAAAGATAGTTATCAGCACCTCGGACACCACAACAGAATGGAGTTGTTGAAAGGAAAAACATAACTATTTTGGATGCAACAAGAAGTATGCTATCATAAGCAAATCAACCATGTGTACTAGAGAGAGGTAGTAAGCACTGCTGTCTATACATTCAACAAAGTTCACATCAAAGGTGAAACCGATAAGACCCCTCATGAACTATGGTTTGGTAATACTCCTACTCTTAAGTATTTCAGAATTTTTGGAAGTAAATGTTATATTAGAAGAGATGAGTATATGGCAAGTTTGATCCTAGAAGTGATGAAGGAATATTTCTTGGTTATTCATCTAAGAGTAAAGCTTATAGATGTTTTAATAAAAGATTACAAAAAATCTTTGAAAGTACAAATGTAAAGATTGATGAACAATTCAGAGGAACTTCAAGGTATATAGACTCTGAACCGGTAACTGAAATTATGACAAATGAACCAACAGTAAATCCACCGGTACAGAATGATGATCCAGTTACTCCGGTATCATCAAAGGTATCCATAGTAATTGAAGAACAACAACAGACTAAAACACCCCAGTATGTAAGACTGAATCATTCTGAAGATAAGATAAGTGGAAGCAAATTTAAAGGAGTCATGACTAGAGGAAGATTGGCTAATGAAGAGGTATGTCTTATTTCTCAAATTGAACCATTATCTATCAATGAGGCATGTGAAGATAAATTTTGGATTAAAGCTATGGAAGAAGAATTAGGACAAATTGAGAGAAATAATACCTGGACATTAGTTCCCTAGCCTAGAAATGAAAATGTAATTGGAACCAAATGGGTATTTAGAAACAAACTCAATGAAGATGGTAAGGTTGTCAGAAATAAAGCAAGACTAGTGTGTAAGGGATATTCTTAGAAAGAAGGAGTTGATTACAAAGAAACCTTTGCATCGGTAGCCAAAATTGAGGCAGTTAAATTATTCTTGGCCTTTGCATCTCACAAGGATTACAATGTTTATCAAATGGATATTAAATGTGCATTTTTGAATGGAGATCTTGAAGAGGAAGTCTATATTGAACAACCTGATGGATTTTCCTTGACAGATGGCAATGATATGGTTTGCAGATTAAGAAAAGCTCTGTATGGATTAAAACAAGCTCTAAGAGCTTGGTATGCAAGATTGGATAAGTATCTTTTAAAGATTGGTTTTACTAAAGGAAATGCAGATAGCAATTTATGTTACAAAGTAACTAATGATGACATCTTGATTATGGAAGTATTTGTTGATGATATAATCTTTGGAGGAGAAGATGGATTATGCAAAGAATTTTCTCTTGAAATGCAGCATGAATTTGAAATGTCTATGATTGGAGAAATAAAATTCTTTTTAGGATTGCAGATTTTACAAACTGATAAAGGCATATTTTTGAGTCAATCTAAGTACTTGAAAGAACTACTTAAGAAATTTGGGATGGAGAACTCTAAACCGGTAAGAACACCTATGACTACAAATGACAAATTATCTCAAACGGATGAATCTACACCTGTCAATCCAACTAGATACAAATCTATGATAGGAGGTTTACTGTATTTGACACAAACCAGACCTGATATTATGAATGCAGTATGTATAGTTTCTAGATTTCAGAGTAATCCTAGGGAAAATCATGAATCAGTAGTAAAAAGGACTTTTCAGTACTTACAAGGCACAACAAATCTTGGGTTATGGTATCCTAAAGATGAAAATTTTGATTTATATGCATACACAGATGCAAATTGGGCAGGAGATGTGGATGATAGAAAAAGCACCACTGGAGGAGCATTCTTTCTTGGAAAGAGATTAGTTTCTTGGTTAAGTAAGAAATAGAGTTGTACATCTTTATCAACACCAGAATTAGAATATGTTGCAGCATCAACAAACTATACACAGGTACTTTGGCTTAAGCAAATGTTGAAAGACATAAAGGTAAAATGCAAGGAACCTATTACTATATATTGTGATAACACTGCAACAATTGATATATCTAAGAATCCAGTATTACATTCTAAAACAAAACATGTTTCTATCAAACTGAATTTTCTAAGGGAAAAAGTTGAAGAAAAGGAGATAAAACTTGTTTATGTGAATACTAAAGAACAACTTGCAGATATTTTCATGAAACCTTTGCCTAAGGAAACTTTTGAGTATCTCAGAGATCAGCTCAGAGTCTTACCTCCACTGGTAGAGACTTAGACAGTTGATGATTATCATGAACTAGCAGAATTAAATGGACAAATCTTTTATTCCAGTATTTGATGAGGAAGCTACTTCTTAGGGGGAGTAGTTGGTATATTGAATTGGTTGGTATTTTGTATGAACTTGACCTTTTGTGACTTTGGCATTTGATGTCAAAGGGGGAGAGATATATGGAGAAACATTAGGGAGAGATGTATGAAAAATGCATTATCTTTTTGAGGAGAGATTGGTATGAGAGTTTGGTACAAAAACATATTACTCCCAGGGGGAGAAATGGAGATTGTTGGTTTTTGTACTTGGCATTTCTGTTTTGGCACTTTGATGGTTTTTCCATCTTGTGTTGCCATCAATGCCAAAGGGGGAGATTGTTGGTATTTTGGTATGGTTTTGTCATTGATGACAACGCCTGTTAAATACACCCACTTTGGAGATCCAACAACATTCACCAACAAACAATAAACTATGCAAATAGTTACTGGTATATGGTTAACCGATAGGATATAATGTTCACTGGTACCTTCTGTAGTATCCTAAAATTGTGACACTTGCAATTTCGACTGCATTTGGGTATTCATGATGGCGATGCAACACTAAACCTGAATGGAGACCCTGAAACTTGCTCATGACACCAAAAACTGCATTTTTCTAGCACCCTGGCCTGATCCTCCTTGCACCCCATTGTCCTGGGAGGTGGGAACAGAGCACCCAGCACCCTGGTCCTTCAGGACCAGGGCACCCAGAACCATGGCACCCAGCACCCTGGTCCCTGGCCCTATTTTGGGCCTGGTCTCCTATGGGACTTCGGGCCTTTTTGTTTGCAATTTGGAAAATAACATTTCCTGGTCGGCCTAAGGTCAGGAAAATCAGTCTTTTAACCCTAATTGGCAAGTATATAAACTACTTTTCCTCTCCCATTTGGAGAGGAAGGAAAAAGGTGGAAACAATATTCAAACATTCAAGCATTCAAGCATTCAGGCATTCCTTCAAGCAATTGATCATTCTAAGTCTCCATTCAAGGCTAAGTGTTGCATTCAAGACAAGGATCCAACCATTGAAGAGGAGATCACTTACAACACATTACATGCTACAACATACAACATACAACATACAACAAACAACAACATCTATACCTTCGCATATAAGGATACAAACATCGTTACAACAAGGTATTAGTACTTGTTTTACATTACATTTACAGCATTTGTCATTTCTTGGTTAATTCCAAAATCGGGGTTTGACCTAAAGGCAAACCCCTCATCCCTAACCGCCCAATTGACCTCTCTTTTCTATGTGTAGGTTGCAGGTACCCGGCTGAAATTGAAGATCTGGAATCCTTGTGCAGAGACGAACAGATCCCCCTTCGTTTCGCGGATTTTTCGGAGGATCGTGTGCACGCCGGGCGCCATCGTCCTATCAAATTTTGCTCAAATTTGCAGGACAGTGCCATCTCGACATTTTACTACTAATTCCAGGTCTGTAGCTTCATCCTATATCCCTAGCTCAGTTTATAAGTGAATCTTTGTCACTTTCTATGCATTCCTAGCTTAATTCTTCTATCAACATTCTTTACAAAAGAGGGTAGCCTTGCTGTCTTAGCCCTTGAAAGTCATTCAGAATCCAATCTTACATTGTGTGGGATTGGATCTTGTGGGTTTCAACCCCTCTTTTGAATGTAAAGTCCCTCCTAAGTGAAAACCATCAACCCTAGTGACTCTCCCTTCTCCCTCTTAGGAGTTGGGGAGGGGAGAACGACTAGGGTTTGATTTTTCTGCTTTACATTTTGGTGAACCCGATGTGAACATCCCTTCTGATTATTCATGATTAGATCTGAAAATTGGCTTCTTTGATTACATTTCCATGTTTGATCTTTTGCAAATTTTAGAGGTTGATTGCATAAAAACCCTAAATTTTCTTTTGAAAATTGAGCTTGCGAAATGTTTAATTATTAATGCTTGTTTTAGATCTACTCTTCTATTACAAATTATCAATTCATATTTGTGCTTTAATTTTGAAAGTTAAGTGGTTAAGTGTCAAAACCCTAATTTTTGAAACCCTCTTGATTCCACCTTTGTCGGACAATTTCACTGATCAAAACATCTCCAAATCAGCTGTAACTTTGGATTCCGCAATAAAATCACAATATCTTTCATCCCTGAAAATTTGGAAAAAAGTTGCGAGGACCGTGTGCACTCTGAGCGCCATCGTCCCCGACATTTTTTCCGAAATTTCGAGAGCAAGATCTTACTGTATTTTCCTGCTAAAATCCATAATTTTGGCTGATTTTATCAATTATAACACTTTCAAAATTACAGTCAAAGTTGGTCTTGTGATTGCTTGGTTTAGGGCTTCTAATTATTCAAAAATCATTGAAATTGAAATTTTGTGTCAAAATTGTGTTCTTACTGTCCTAAATCTGAAAAGTGTGTTTGCATTCATTCGAAATTTTAGTGCTTCATTCAAATTCTTGCAATTTGTGACTTTTGAAATTAAATGCTTAATTACAACAACTTTGATTTTCGCTTCCAAAATTGAATTTTGTGTGAAATTGAGTCAATTTTTAAAATCCAAAACTTGCATTGCTTTTGGTATTCCCTCTAAAATCATAAAATTCAAAATTTCAGTTTCCCTCTCTTTTTCAAAATTCAAATTTTGCATTTTTCGACAATCTTGGTAGGTGTAGCGTCCTAAAATTGTGACACTTGCAATTTCGACTGCATTTCGGTCTTCACGATGGTGACGCAACACGCAACTTGAATAGAGACCCCGAAACCTGATTATGACATTGAAAACTACATTTTCTTGCACGCTGGCCTGAACCTCCTTTGCACCCTGCTGTCCCAGGAGGTGGGACCAGAGTGCCCAGCGCCCTGGTCCCCCAGGACCATGGTGCCCAGCGCCTTAGTCCCCCAGGACCATGGCGCCCAGCGCCTTGGTCCCTGGGTCCTATTTTGGGCCCGGTCTCTTTTGGACTTCGGGTCTTTATGTTTGCAAATTGGAAAATTATCTTTCCTGGTTAGCCTAAGGTCGGGAAAATCAGTCTATCAGCCCTAATTGACAAGTATATAAACTACATTTTCCTCTCTCATTTGGACATATACATACATGATGGAAAAAGCGTGGAAACTATACTCAAGCATTCAAGCATTCAAGCATTCCTTCAAGCAATTCATCATTCTAAGTCTCCATTCAAGGCTAAGTGTTGCATTCAAGACAAGGATTCAACCATTGAAGAGGAGATCACATACTACATGCTACATACAACATACAACATACAACAAACAACAACATCTATACCTTCGCACACAAGGATACAAACATCCTTACAACAAGGTATTAGTACTTGTTTTACATTACATTTACAGCAATTTCTCATTTCTTGGTTAATTCCAAAACCGGGGTTTGACCTAAAGGCAAACCCCTAATCCCTAACCCCCCAATCGTCTTCGCTTTTCTATGTGTAGGTTGCAAGTACGCGGCTGAAATTGAAGATCTGGAATCCTTGTGCAGAGATGAACAGATCCCTCTTCGTTTCGCGGATTTTTCGGAGGACCGTGTGCACGCCGGGCGCCATCATCCCGACAACTTTTTCTCAAATTTGTAGGACAGTGCCGTATCAACATTTTACTGCTAATTCCAGGTCCGCAGCTTCATCCTATATCCCTATCTCAGTTTATAAGCGAATCTTTGTCACTTTCTATGCATTCCTAGCTTAATTCTTCTATCAACATTCTTTACAAAAGAGGGTAGCCTTGCTGTCTTAACCCTTGAAACACATTTAGCATCCAATCTTTCATTGTGTGGGATTGGATCTTGTGGGTTTCAACCCCTCTTTTGAATGTAAAGTCTCTCCCCTAAGTGAAAACCATCAACCCTAGTGAATCTCCCTTCTCTCTCCTTGGAGTTGGAAGAGGGGAGAGCAACTAGGGTTCGATCGCGATTTTCCGCTTTACATTTTGGTGAACCCGACGTGAACATCCTTTCTGATTATTCATAATTAGATCTGAAAATTGGATTCCTTGATTGCATTTTCATGTTTGATCTTTTGCAAAATTTTAGAGGTTAATTGCATAAAAACCCTAAATTTTCTTTTTAAGTAATTAAACTTGTGAAATGTTTAATTGTTTATGCTTGTTTCAGATCTGCCCTTCTATTACAAATTATCAATTCATATTTGTGCATTAATTTTGAAAATTAAGTGATTAAGTGTCAAAACCCTAATTTTTGAAACCCTCTTGATTCCACCTTTGTCCGACAATTTCACTGATCAAAACATCTCCAAATCAGCTGTAACTTTGGATTCCGCAATAAAATCACAATATATTTCATCCCTAAAAATTTGGAAAAAAGTTGCGAGGACTGTGTGCACTCCGAGCGCCATCGTCCCCGACATTTTTTCCAAAATTTCGGGAGTGAGATCTTACTGTATTTTCCTGCTAAAATCCAGAATTTTGGTTGATTTTATCAATTTTAACACCTTCAAAATTATAGTCAAAGTTGGTCTTGTGATTGCTTGGTTTAGGGCTTCTAATCATTCAAAAATCATTGAAATTGAAATTTTGTGTCAAAATTGTGTTCTTACTGTCCTAAATCTGAAAAGTGTGTTATCATTCATTCGAAATTTCAGTGATTCATTCAAATTTTTGCAATTTGTGACTTTTGAAATTAAGTGCTTAATTACAACAACTTTGATTTCCGCTTTCAAAATTGAATTTTGTGTGAAATTGAGTCAATTTTCAAATTTCAAAACTTGCATTGCTTTTGGTATTCCCTCTAAAATCATAAAATTCAAAATTTCAGTTTCCCTCTCTTTTTCAAAATTCAAATTTTGCATTTTTCAACAATCTTGGTAGGGTTCAATTTTGAGATTGCAACTTTAATTTGGCCTATCTACAGATCGTAAAATCACTCAATTTTTTCAGGTTAGCTGTAAAATCATCATAACTTTCATCCCTACAAATTTCAAAAAAAGTTGTGAGGACCGTGTGCACTCCCAGCGCCATGGTCCCGGACATTTTTTTCGAAATTTCGGGAGATTGTCCTGATTGTATTTAACAGCTTAAATCTAGAAGATTGGCTGATTTTACTGAAATTTGCCACCTCTAAAATTCAAAATCTTCTCTTTCTTTAGTGCATGAGTTTTACAACAATAAGCCCTACTTATACTATTCCCGTTAGACGAAGCCTTAGAATTAGGTCCTTCCAAGGTTTAGTTACTGAGGAGATGGAACCTAATTTGAATGGCCTTTTTAACGAGGACTTGGGTAATTCCTCTAATCCTCTTAATGATGAAGAAGCTCTCCATGAGGTTTCTGTAGAACAACTTTCAAAATTGGATAACCAATTTGACGATTTTCGACAGTGGATGTCTCAAGAATACCCTGATAGTCAAGCTCTTCCTTTAATTGAGGGTCTAAAACGTATGCTTCAAAGTGATAAGAATGGAATTGATATTTTGCGTGGTATTGCACACATTGTGGATTCGAATGTGATGCCTATGAAGAGTTGTGCTGAAACCTTAGGTTATACACAACCTCCTACTCAAGACAATCATTCTATTCCTTTGACGACTCCTATTGCTAGTATACCTACTTTTACATCAAACATAATGACTACTTCAATACACGATATTCCTCCTATGATCACTAGTCATGGGGGCAATCCCTCTTCTTCAATCAACCCTCTTCCTTCATTCAATCTAACTTCTTCATTCATTCCTTCAATGAGTGTTCCTCTTATATCTCCACAAATGAACATGACGCAAGGGGGCCATTCATTTAACCATTCCATTCCTCCTTGTAGTGTTCCTCCTGTCCAATCATCTCCTATGACTAACTATCATAGTGTCCCACCACCTTACTCTCTACCTTCTTTCAATAACATAACACCTCCATCACAATCTAACACGTCTAATATGAATTCTTCGACTGAAGCGACCATTAATAATCTTGCACAAACTGTCTCTTCTTTACAACAACAAATTGCCTCTATGAATCAATCTAAGTTTAGTGTGCCCACATTTGATGTTGCGAGCCCACTTTCTCTTGACATTGTTTGAGCTATCCCACCTAAACATGTTGAAATTCCACATTTGGAGCTTTATAATGGTAAAGGTGATCCTCTAACACATGTAAAGACCTTTCAAACAATATGTACTGATTTTGCTTATGACCAAAGGTTGCTTGAAAAACTGTTTACTAGAACATTAAGAGACAAAGCCCTACAATGGTATTGCTCATTGCCTTCCTATTCTATTACTTCTTTCGAACAACTTGCAAATGCTTTCATTCAACAATTTCAAAACAATATAAGTCCTAAAGTTACTTTGATTGATTTAATGCATTGTAAACAAGGTGTTAAAGAAAAAGTGACTGATTTCATTGGTAGATATAAGCATTTGTATGCTCAAATTTCTTTTCCAGTGCCTGACAATGATATTCAAAGAATCTTTATTTCTAATTTACAAAAAGATATTCGAGACAAACTCCTGTTTTCTGAGTTTACTTCTTTCCAACAGTTGTGCGGAACTCTTCACAATTATCAACTGACTATGAGTCAAATGGAACAATCACATCCTATGACTCCGAGTGATAAGGGTGATAGTAGTCAACAACCATTTGGGAAGTTTAAACCGAACAGAGAGTCCATTAAATTCAATGAAAACATCATCAACAACAATGTAAATGCAGCATCAGGTGTGCCTCCTATTTCTAAGTTTTTCAAGAAAGAAAGAAAGTATACTCCTTTGAATGAATCATTGCATAGTATTATGAATAAATTATTGGAACAAAATGTGCTTACTCTTCCTCCTATAAGGCAAATTGATCCTACAAAGATTACTTCACCTTATTTTGATAACAAATCTTTTTGTCAATTTCATCGTCAACCTGGGCATGATACTGAAAAATGTTTTTCTTTAAAGGGTAAAATTCAAGATTTGATTGATAATAATACTATCTCTGTTTCTGGAGTGAATGATAAAGGCAACACATCTGTAGCTCCTCCTAACCAAAATCTTCAGATTTTTACTGATCCATTACCTTCTCACACCTCTAATGCGATTGATACTATTGATTCCTCTGTCTCACCTGATGACCTCGTGTCTATGACTCCGAATATGATTAACTTTGTAGAGCAACAGAAAATCCCTAAAGAACCTTCCATCAAATTTAATTCTAGTGAAACCATTAGGGCACCTGATGGTCCTTTATACATAGTTGCAAAAGTCAAGAATACACCTTGTCGTGGAGTGCTTATTGATCCTTCGTGCATGGTTAATGTTATTACTGAAGAATTCCTTTTTACTTTGCAATTGAATCAAGCGATCTATGACAAAACAAATGTGGTTGTGAAACTATTTGATGCATTTTATTCTCCTGTAATTGGTTCTATTACATTACCTATTGAGGTCCGTAACAAATCCCTTGATGTGGACTTTGCTATTATTCCATCTTTCGAACAATTTCGTGTGAAGCTTGGCTATCCTTGGCTATCTTCCATGAAAGCTATTGCTTCTCCTATCCACAAGTGTTTGAAATTTCCCCATAATGGTGAAGTTGTTACTGTCAATCATAGTCTCTTTAAACCAGCTAAAAGAACTTCTAGCGTTCCTCTTGATTACTTTTGGCCTAAACAATTCCAATCTCTTCCTCCGTGAAGTGATCATCTTTTAAAATCTTATCAAAAGTGGAAAACAGATATGATCCTATCTCTAAGTTAACCTAGAACACCCAAACTTGACATTCCCATCATTCTTGAGAAGGAGGTTCTTCCTTTGAAAGTTAAAACTAATGTCTTTCCTCAAGAAGATTCCCAACCCATCCCTATGGATGTGACTATGCCTATATCTAATAAACTTTCTAAAGGTAGACCTATACCTCCTCGTCATGATGGACTTGGTCTCCTTCCTAAACCAAATATTCCTCCTTTATATGGAACAGTTCCTCCTCCTTCCTCTTATGGAGAGAAGAGACCTTCCTCTTCTCCTATTATTCAGCCTAAGAGACCACAACCTAAACACCCAAGTGATAAGGATGAGACCATTCCTCCTCCTCAATCTCCTAATCTTCCTACTAAGACTAGACGAAATCGTTCTGCACGTGAACGTCGACGAAAGCATCGTCTTAGAGCTCAAGCAGGTACTTCTCAAACTTTGCGATCCCCAAAAACACCTTCAACAAGCATTATTCCATTTTCTCCTTAGCCAGAAATTGAGCCGAAATCTCCTAAACATAAGATGCATGATGGTCTTGATCTTGTGTGAGTTAAAGATCCTATTTTTATAAATCTTGATGATGATCTAGATGAAAATGTTATTCATGATGCAAATGTTACTCCTTTTCATTCTGATAGTGAATATGAACTTGTTGATATTGATAACCATCTATCTAACGAATTTTCTAAAGCACTTATCCTAGCTCCTAGACAAGAACACCGCGGCTTGGGATATGAACATAGCCCTTGTTTGGATCTTGTGATAGCTCCATCTGCTGTGTTGGATGTTCCTCCTCTAGCATGTTCCCTGCCTTCCCGAAACATTGATCAGCAAGATCGGGGGGTAGATGACATGCTAGACTAGTTCATTAGCATAGCAGATTCTCTCCTTCTCTCTTTCGTTACTTCTTCTATGTGTTATTCTCATTCTTCTATTTGTTGTCCTTAGTGTTGTCTACTTGAGGATGATGCAAAGCATTGAGATCTCTCGATCTCTCTTATGTTGACTCAAAAGACACATGTGTTCCCTTCTTCTAGGTGACCTTCCTTGATTGGGGAATGAAGAACAATTATGCATACATACATATGATATACATGAATAATCATACAGCATACTGACCCCGAGGAAAGCGAAGTCACCTTGTGCTTTGTGTTTTGTGTCTATTATCCTTGGGCTTATCTCACACTTGGGCGCTAAATCCTTGTGATAACGTGCTCCTTTCTCATTTCTTATATGTATCACTACCTTAAAGCAATCACCCCTGGTGAGGCATGTCCGATCGCTTTAACGTAGGGGGGCATACATCCCGTTCATATCTTTTCAAGATACTTGAAAATTTCTTGGCAAATTTAGCTTTGCCTTGAAAATTTTTGATATCTTTCTTTCATGACTCATAGTGAGGGAACCTTACTACTGACAGTCATGGTTCTCCCTCGTGATCTTCCCTTTTACTGTGTCAATTGAAGTCGTAAGATCCTTAGTCCACTGGGGGCTTGGTGTATCTTGCCTCCTTGATGTGGTGAAAGTTTTTCAATGTTGTTTCCTTGTACTTTATCGAAAGTATTGGCGTATGCTTATACTCCCGCTAAAGTGGGGGCTAAATGTAGCGTCCTAAAATTGCGACACTTGCAATTTCGACTGCATTTTGGTCTTCACGATGGCGACGCAACACGCAACCTGAATGGAGACCTCGAAACCTGATTATGACACTGAAAACTGCATTTTCTTGCACCCTGGCCTGAACCTCCTTTGCATCCTGCTGTCCCGGGAGGTGGGACCAGAGCGCCCAGTGCCCTGGTCTTTCAGGACTAGGGCGCCCAACGCCCTGGTCCCTGGGTCCTATTTTGGGCCCGGTCTCTTTTGGACTTCAGGTCTTTATGTTTGCAAATTGGAAAATTATCTTTCCTGGTCGGCCTAAGGTCGGGAAAATCAGTCTATCAGCCCTAATTGACAAGTATATACTACATTTTCCTCTCTCATTTGGACATATACATACATGATGGAAAAAGCGTGAAAACTATACTCAAGCATTCAAGCATTCAAGCATTCAAGCATTCCTTCAAGCAATTCATCATTCTAAGTCTCCATTCAAGGCTAAGTGTTGCATTCAAGACAAGGATTCAACCATTGAAGAGGAGATCACATACTACATGCTACATACAACATACAACATACAACAAACAACAACATCTATACCTTTGCACATAAGGATACAAACATCCTTACAACAAGGTATTAGTACTTGTTTTACATTACATTTACAGCAATTTCTCATTTCTTGGTTAATTCCAAAATTGGGATTTGACCTAAAGGCAAACCCCTAATCCCTAACCCCCCAATCGTCTTCACTTTTCTGTGTGTAGGTTGCAGGCACGCGGCTGAAATTGAAGATCTGGAATCCTTGTGTAGAGACAAACAGATCCCTCTTCGTTTCACGGATTTTTTGGAGGACCGTGTGCACGCTGGGTGCCATCGTCCCGACAACTTTTGCTCAAATTTGCAGGACAACGCTGTATCGACATTTTACTACTAATTCCAGGTCCGCAGCTTCATCCTATATCCCTATGTCAGTTTATAAGCGAATCTTTGTCACTTTCTATGCATTCCTAGCTTAATTCTTCTATCAACATTCTTTACAAAAGAGGGTAGCCTTGCTGTCTTAACCCTTGAAACACATTTAGCATCCAATCTTGCATTGTGTGGGATTGGATCTTGTGGGTTTCAACCCCTCTTTTGAATGTAAAGTCTCTCCCCTAAGTGAAAACCATCAACCCTAGTGAATCTCCCTTCTCTCTCCTTGGAGTTGGAAGAGGGGAGAGCAACTAGGGTTCGATCGCGATTTTCCGCTTTACAGTAGGGTTCAATTTTGAGATTGCAACTTTAATTTGGCCTATCTATAGATCGTAAAATCACTCAATTTTTTTAGATTAGCTGTAAAATCATCATAACTTTCATCCCTGCAAATTTCGAAAAAAGTTGCGAGGACCGTGTGCACCCCGAGCGCCACGGTCCCAGACATTTTTTCTGAAATTTCGGGAGATTGTCCTGATTGTATTTAACAGCTTAAATCTAGAAGATTTGCTGGTTTTACTGAAATTTGCTACCTCTAAAATTCAAAATCTTCTCTCTCTCTCTAGTGCATGAGTTTTACAACAATAAGCCGTACTTACACTATTCCCATTAGACGAAGCCTTAGAATTAAGTCCTTCCAAGGTTTAATTACTGAGGAGATGGAACCTAATTTGAATGGTCTTTTTAACGAGGACATGGGTAATTCCTCTAATCCTCTTAATGATGAAGAAGCTGTCCATGAGGTTTCTGTAGAACAACTTTCAAAATTGGATAACCAATTTGATGATTTTCGACAATGGATGTCTCATGAGTACCCTGATAGTCAAGCTCTTCCTTTAATTGAGGGTCTAAAACATATGCTTCAAAGTGATAAGAATGGAATTGATATTTTGCGTGGTATTGCACACATTGTGGATTCGAATGTGATGCCTATAAAGAGTTGTGTCGAAACTTTAGGTTATACACAACTTCCCACTCAAGTCAATCATTCTGTTCCTCTGACAACTTCTATTGCTAGCATACCTACCTTTACATCAAACATAATGACTACTTCTATACAAGACATTCCCCCTGTGATCACTAGTCATGGGGGCAATCCTTCCTCTTCAATTAACCCTCTTCCTTCATTCAATCCAACTTCTTCATTCATTCCTTCAATGAGTGTCCCTATTACATCTCCACAAATGAACATCACGCAAGGGGGCAATTCGTTCAACCATTCCATTCCTCCTTGTAGTGTTCCTCCTGTCCAGTCATCTCCTATGATTAACTATCACAGGGTCCCGCCACCTTACTCTCTACCTTCTTTCAATAACATAACACCTCCATCTCAATCTAACACGTCTAATATGAACTCTTCGATTGAAGCGACCATTAACAATCTTGCACAAACTGCCTCTTCTTTGCAGCAACAAATTGCCTCTATGAATCAATCTAAGTTTAGTGTGCCTACATTTGACATTGCGAGCCCACTTTCTCTTGACATTGTTCGATCTATTCCCCCTAAACATGTTGAAATTCTGCATTTGGAGCTTTATAATGGTAAGGGTGATCCTCTAACACATGTTAAGACCTTTCTAACAATATGTACTGATTTTGCTTATGACCAAAGGTTGCTTGCAAAATTGTTTACTAGAACATTAAGAGACAAAGCCCTACAATGGTATTGCTCATTGCCTTCCTATTCTATTACTTCTTTCGAACAACTTGCAAATGCTTTCATTCAACAATTTCAAAACAATATAAGTCCTAAGGTTACTTTGATTGATTTAATGCATTGTAAACAAGGTGTTAAAGAAAAAGTGACTGATTTCATTGGTAGATATAAGCATTTGTATGCTCAAATTTCTTTTCCAGTACCTGACAATGATATTCAAAGAATCTTTATTTCTAATTTACAAAAAGACATTAGAGAAAAACTCCTATTTTCTGAGTTTACTTCTTTCCAATAGTTGTGTGCAACTCTTCACAATTATCAACTGACTGTGAGTCAAATGGAACAATCACATCCTATGACTCCGAGTGATAAGGGTGATAGTAGTCAACAACCATTTGGGAAGTTTAAACCGAACAGAGAGTCCATTAAATTCAATGAAAACATCATCAACAACAATGTGAATGCAGCATCAGGTGTGTCTCCTATTTCTAAGTTTTTCAAGAGAGAAAGAAAGTTTACTCCTTTGAATGAATCATTGCATAGTATTATGAATAAGTTATTGGAACAAAATGTGCTTACTCTTCCTCCTATAAGGCAAATTGATCCTGCAAAGATTAATTCACCCTATTTTGATAACAAATCTTTTTGTCAATTTCATCGTCAGCCTGGGCATGATACTGAAAAATGTTTTTCTTTAAAGGGTAAAATTCAAGATTTGATTGATAATAATACTATTTCTGTTTCTGGAGTGAATGATAAAGGCAATACATCTGTAGCTCCTCCTAACCAAAATCTTCAGATTTTTATTGATCCATTACCTTCTCATACCTCTAATGCAGTTGAGGCTAATGATTCCTCTCTCTCATCTGATGGTCTTGTGTCTATGACTCCGAATGTGATTAACTTTGTAGAGTAGCAAGAAAACCCTAAAGAACCTTCCATCACATTTGATTCTAGTGAAACTATCAGGGCACCTGATGGTCCTTTATACATAGTTGCAAAAGTCAAGAATACACCTTGCCGTGGAGTGCTTATTGATCCTTCGTGCATGGTTAATGTTATTAATGAAGAATTTCTTTTTACTTTGCAATTGAATCAAGTGATCTATGATGAAACAGATGTGATTGTGAAATTATTTGATGCATTTTCTTCTCCTGCAATTGGTTCTATTACATTACCTATTGAAGTTCATAACAAATCCCTTGATGTGAACTTTGCTATTATTCCTTTGTCCGAACAATTTCGTGTGAAGCTTGGCTATCCTTGGCTATCTTCCATGAAAGCTATTGCTTCTCCTATTCACAAGTGTTTGAAATTTCCCCATAATGGTGAAGTTGTTACTGTCAATCATAGTCTCTTTAAACCAGCTGAAAGAACTTCTAGCATTCCTATTGATTATTTTTGGCCTAAACAATTCCAATCTCTTCCTCCGCGAAGTGATCATCTTTTCAAATCTTATCAAAAATGGAAAACAGATATGATCCTATCTTTAAGTGAACCTAGAACACCTAAACATGATATTCCTATCGTTCTTGAGAAGGAAGTTCTTCCTTTGAAAGTTAAAACTAATGTCTTTCCTCAAGAAGATTCCCAACCCGTCCCCATGGATGTGACTATGTCTATGCCTAATAAACCTCCTAAGAGTAGACCTATACCTCCTCGTCATGATGGACTTGGTCTTCTTCCTAAACCAAAAATTCCTCCTTTATATGGAGCAGTTCCTCCTTCTTTTTATAGAGAGAAGAGACCTTCTTCTTCTCCTATTATCCAGCCTAAGAGACCACAACCTAAATACCCAAGTGATAAGGATGAGAACATTCCTCCTCCTCAATCTTCTCAACTTCCTACTAAGACTAGACGAAATCGTTCTGCACGTGAACGCCGGCGAAAGCATCGTCTTAGAGCTCAAACTTTGCAATCCCCAAAAACACCTTCAACAAGCATTATTCCATTTTCTCCTCAGCCGACGATTGAGTCGAAATCTCCTAAACAAAAGATGCATGATGGTCTTGATCCTGTGCGAGTTAAAGATCCTATTTTTATAAACCTTGATGATGCTATAGATGAAAATGTTATTCATGATGAACATGTTACTCCTCTCGCTTCTGATAGTGAATATGAACTTGTTGATATTGATAAACATTTATCTAACGAATTTTCTAAAGCACTTATCCTAGCTCCTAGACAAGAACAACGTGGCTCGGAACATGAACATAGCCCTTGTTTGGATCTTGTGATAGCTCCATCTGCTGTGTTGGATGTTCCTCCTCTAGTGTGTCCCCTGCCTTCCTGAAACATTGATCAGCAAGATCGGGAGGTAGATGACATGCTAGACTAGTTTCATTAGCATAGCAGATTCTCTCCTCTTCTTTTTCGTTACTTCTTCTATGTGTTATTCTCATTCTTCTATTTGTTGTCCTTAGTGTTGTCTACTTGAGGACGATGCAAAACATTGAGATCTTTTTTTTGGTCTCTCTCATGTTGACTCAAAAGACACATGTGTTCCCTTCTTCTAGGTGACCTTCCTTGATTGGGGAAGGAAGAACAATTATGCATACATACATATGATATACATGAATTATCATACAGCATACTGACCCCGAGGAAAGCGAAGTTACCTCATGCTTTGTGTTTTGTGTCTATTATCCTTGGGCTTATCTCACACTTGGGGGCTAAATCCTTGTGATAACATGCTCCTTTCCCTTCTCATTCTTATATGTATCATTACCTTAAAGCAATCACCCCCGGTGAGGCGTGTGCGATCGCTTTAACGTAGGGGGGCATACATCCCGTTCATATCTTTTCAAGATACTTGAAAATTTCTTGGCAAATTTAGCTTTGCCTTGAAAATTTTTGATATCTTTCTTGCATGACGCATAGTGAGGGAACCTTACTACTGACAGTCATGGTTCTCCCTTGTGATCTTCCCTTTTACTTTGTCAATCAGATTCGTAAGATCCTTAGTCCACTGGGGGCTTGGTGTATCTTGCCTCCTTGACATGGTGAAAGTTTTTTTCAATGTTGTTTCCTTGTACTTTACCGGAAGTATGAGCGTACGCTTATACTCCTGCTAAAGTGGGGGCTAAATGTACTGTCCTAAAATTGTGACACTTGCAATTTTGACTGCATTTGGGTCTTAACGATGGCGACACAACACTAAACCTGAATGGAGACCCTGAAACTTGCTCATGACACCAAAAACTGCATTTTTCCAGCACCTTGGCCTGATCATCCTTGCACCCCGTTGTCCCGGGAGGTGGGACCAGAGCGCCTAGCGCCCTCGTCCTTCAGGACCAGGGTGCCCAGCGCCCTAGTCCCCCAGGACCATGGTGCCCAGCGCCCTGATCCCTAGCCCTATTTTGGGCCCAGTCTCCTATGGGACTTCGGGCCTTTTTGTTTGCAATTTGGAAAATAGCATTTCCTGGTCGGCCTAAGGTCAGGAAAATCAGTCTTTTAACCCTAATTGGCAAATATATAAACTACTTTTCCTCTATCATTTGGAGAGGAAGGAAAAAGGTGGAAACGATATTCAAACATTCAAGCATTCAAGCATTCAGGCATTCCTTCAAGCAATTGATCATTCTAAGTCTCCATTCAAGGCTAAGTGTTGCATTCAAGACAAGGATCCAACCATTGAAGAGGAGATCACTTACAACACATTACATGCTACAACATACAACATACAACAAACAACAACATCTATACCTTCGCATATAAGGATACAAACATCCTTACAACAAGGTATTAGTACTTGTTTTACATTACATTTACAACATTTCTCATTTCTTGGTTAATTCCAAAACCGGGGTTTGACCTAAAGGCAAACCCCTCATCCCTAACCCCCCAATCGTCCTCTCTTTTCTGTGTGTAGGTTGCAGGTACGTGGCTGAAATTGAAGATCTGGAATCCTCGTGTAGAGACGAACAGATCCCCCTTCGTTTCGCGAATTTTTCGAAGGACCGTGTGCACGTCGGGTGCCATCGTCCCGTCAACTTTTGCTCAAATTTGCAGGACAGCGCCGTCTTGACATTTTACTCCTAATTCCAGGTCCGCAGCTTCATCCTATATCCCTAGCTCAGTTTACAAGAAAATCTTTGTCACTTTCTATGCATTCCTAGCTTAATTCTTCTATCAACATTCTTTACAAAAGAGGGTAGCCTTGCTGTCTTAACCCTTGATACTCATTCAGAATCCAATCTTGCATTGTGTGGGATTGGATCTTGTGGGTTTCAACCCCTCTTTTGAATGTAAAATCCCTCCTAAGTGAAAACCATCAACCCTAGTGACTCTCCCTTCTCCCTTCTCGGAGTTGGGGAGGGGAGAACGACTAGGGTTCGATTTTTCCGCTTTACACCTTCATTGACATGGAAGACACTTGGTAATGTTGAATACATCATATGGACACTTTACTTTGAAGTAATAATCATTGGTATATTCTCATTTGCATATTTGCTTTTACTGGCAAATAGGTCCAGGTTATCTAGGCTTACACCGACAGGTTTATCTTTTCCAGATCAGCATGGCACGCTATGGAGATGATTTATTATTGTTGTAAATGCATTAAGACGACATGTTCAATCGGTTATTGCATCGGATATTGTATTGTTTGTAAAATGTTTTTATTGTAATATCTTGTAGAGCTGACCTACTAAAATTGGTCTTAGGGTATGATATAAATGTAAGATCTTATTTGTAAGATCAAGTGTTGAATGCAAAAAAGGTTTAAGGAAGGGTATATGCGAGATCAAGTAGGGATATACACGAAGACATCATTTGAAGGTGAAGTTAGGTATTTGTAGAAGCATATTAGCATTACACCGGTACTGAATCCAGCATATGAAGATGCTATTTTGTGTAGTACATTCTCATTGTATTTAACCATCCAACTATAGTCAATGTGACTCCCATTTGTGATTGAGCAGTGAGCCCTAGGCTATTTGCCTTTCTGCATGTGTAGACCCCTCTTTGTACACTTACTATCTGCAGTAGTATCATCTGATTGTGGGTAAGGTTTCCCACCATGGTTTTTCCCCTTATAGGGTTTCCACGTACAAATATTGGTGTCATGTGTTGTAGATGACTTTATGTTTATGTTTCATGCATTAATTCTTACCAGTATAGCAATTTTCTGTTAACACTGTTTACCAGCATACTTAACTGTCTTACAGGTATTAAGCATTAAGTTGGTTAATAAGATTTTGATTTGAATTTATTAGACAACTGATTCACCCCTCCCCCCTCTCAGTTGTCTCCTTGACCTACAACAACAACCAAGAAAGATAGAGGTTTTAAATGTAAAACTCTAAGATCTATCAATCATAGTGCCAAATGACTAAGTGTTACAGTCCTCATAGCAGCATTAGAAATAGTGATGAAAGAGATCTTCTATGAATTACAATGAGGAGAAAGAGTTCCTGGAGTAGTGCCAAGGAAAAATGCAGTCATAAGAGACCTTAGGATAGTTCATACAGTGCAACACTCATTAAAGGAAGAAATCTATTAAAGAGGCAAAGTTATGGCAGTTTATCATTGTCAAAATGAAGGCAAGAAAGAGGTACAAGGGATATTTGAAATGCAAACCATAATCACTAATCAACTAATGAAGACACACCACAGATCTAAGAGCTTTTTCATTTGCCAACAGTGTTGCAACATAAAACAGTTAAGACAATGTGATCTAAGGATATTGAATAGAGGATACTAAAGCTCAAATGATACTTCTTGTGTAATTTATTAACAATGCCATTAAACATGAGCAATGACTGATCAAGTTTAGTCTCAAATAATAAAAATACTACGAGTACCAAAAATAACAACATGAATACCTGGTCTTGCATTTCATATAGAGACCAAGAAAATAGTCTAATATAATTGTCGAGGTAGAATAACATGAAATACATAGATTTCAATTAATTATAGAATGGGCAAAAAATATAAAGTAAATACAGAGAACAAATTATGAATGGACTTTAAAAATCATATTATCTCAAGGACCACAAACCTATCACCAATATAAGGCATAGCCACAATCAGCATGAATAAAAGACATAAAAAATCTGAAACAATATCAACTTATCAATTGATGCACGTATAAACTAAGCTAACATTGATCTAGTATAAAGGGTATTCTGGGCACAAACATGCATCGTAGGACCTTAGCTTGTTTGAAAATCACAACATTTGTACTACTTGATCTATTATGGCATTAGAGCAATGACCCTAATGAACAATTCTTTGTAATCAATAGTAAAATAGGTTAGATTAAATAATAAAATAAATTAATATATAAATGTTAATTTATTCATAGTTAATAGGTTAGTTTATTGTTAGAAAATAAAACAATTGTTAGTTGTTAATTTTAGAAAGTCATTCTCATAGAAGGTTATTCAGGGGGAATCAATGGCATTATAAGCTATTGAAAATCAATATAATATGTATCCAGAATAATTAAAACAAATATATCTATTTGTTATACTGTTGTGTAGTGTGTAATAGTGATTTGATCACATCGATATGCATCTGCTCAACATTTTAGTATGGTATCAGAGCCGTTATCCTCCCTATACCTATGAGTAGTGGAGTGCCATTTTTTTTCGTTACATTGCTTTTAGTTTTAAAATGACGGTTTTTTAGAATCAGTCTAACACAGTAATAGTATAACTGTGATATTTTTCTCGGCTTTTTAACAAAATTCAAAATTACAATTTTTTTGAGAAAGCTGATGAAAAGGAGAATATAATTCAATCACTTGCAACATATTCAAGTATGGCCGATGAGTGAAAATAGGAAATTATCTCAGCTTTGGAAGATTCACAGAACATGATTTTTCTCACAGTGAGAGCACTTAACTTTGCAGAGAAAATCCTGACAGAGTTTTCAAAATCAAGGAAAGACACACGAACCACTCTTATGAGAAGCATCAAATTTACCAACACAGAAATATTTTCTCCAAGTGAATGGCTTGTAAAACAAAAGAAAGAATCCTCTCCATGTGTTTTCAGATGAGAGAAAAAATCTCGAGAAAGACGTAAATACACTTAGCTTCTTCATAGATTCCTATGTTTATAAGAACTTCTAACCCCTCAAATCGGATGGGCTGAAAATAAATTTGCTTGCCAAGCCGTGTATGAGTGAGATTTCCCCGTCACAAACGAACTATTCACATGAAGAAGAATGTATTAACTTTAAATCATTTGCAAGGGGAAAATATTTCCTTTGAAACAACCCTAAGCAAATCAAATAATCGCAATGGGAAAAGAGGGGAGAACAGAGAAATGCCAACAACTCCATAAATCCATTGTTCGGCTCTCTTCGGCATCTCATGCCAGGTGCAATTCCCTATGAATATTAGGGATGGCCCCCAGGCCACTACACACAGACCTTATATAGTTAGTGGCTCGTGAACCACTAGAGCCCCCGCATTAAAGCAGCACATGAAAAGGGCCTCAGTGCCCTATCTCTATATCGCGGTCGAGCAGTGCAGAAAGCCTGTTCAAAGTCCAGTTCCTTTCCCTCTCCCTTGAGGTTGAATGGGGAATGGGAATAATATCGATCCTTTGGCGAAAACCAAATAGGCATCGACAACTCTAAAAAACAAAGCAAAGAAATACAAGGGTTGCAACTCTAATATGAAAAAGGTTGTGCATGTGAATACAACCTTAAACCAACTATTATCCCTTGCTTCCATTCCCAGTTTGTTCAGTCCGGCTACCCACTAAAATGAAAGTACTAAAATGATGTACTTTCTAGAAGGAAATCAAATCATGACCAGGCAACTTGTAACTAACAGGCGATAGTGAACGACACCTCGAGCCTCATGTCATGGTGTATTGGTATCAGCTGGTGTATTACTATAGGGGGTTGTGATGTATAGTTACTGAAAGGGCCTCGATTGAGGAAGCATCAGTCCAAGAGTAACATTGCAAGGTATAGCCTAGGGCAGTACCATGCTGGAAATGTTCAGGGCAAAGCTTAAACTAGCCCTAACCAAAAATTGTAAAAATTAATTTGCAAATAGAGATTTTTTTGCACGGTCATACCTAGTTAGGGAGAAATTAGTACTTGCTGGAGTACTGCAGGATGATTGTCCCTTTCTTCACAAACTAGTCTCTCTTACCACTCTCTAAAGGATCCCTTGAATGAAGTGCGAGAAGGAGCCCTCAAATGAAATGCCTGCATAATCCTTCTTGCCATTGGAAACTACATGTCGAATGCGGTGCCATCGTAGAAGAAAAAGCACGCAGATGAATTGAGCAAGAGAGAAAAAAATGTTATTTTAGAAAGCCTATTTTCTATTGTCTTAAATTGAGACAATTAAATAATTAAAAAATATAAATTAGACATAAAATATTTATTTAAGATGAAACTATAATTTTGTCTTAAAATAATGTCTTAAACATCTCTATGGTGTAGTAGCATTAAAACCTATGACCAAAAAGGGTATGAGGCGTTAATATAGCACAAGGAAGAATTTTCATTCTTTAACTTCGATCCAAACCAGCTCTTAGCTTCGAGCCATCACAAACCCCTTTCAACAAATGCGCATTGTGTATACTGCGAGGCATCATTGGAAAACAATTCACACCCTGTGCTTTTCCCTTGTGCCATTCACTTAGCTGCATTCATACAAAACTATTATGTGCATACCCAGCAGTCTATGCAGCCATGAGATCACACTTACTTTGTGGTATTTTTCTCAAGCCATTCATGTGCTATATGCCATCGCACCTTACATTTGTGCCCATACCACACCGTATCTTGAAATATTATTGACCTGGATCATGTCCATTTGGTGTGTATTATGCTCGAACACTCTCAAAGCATAGATTAATTCATCGTCTGGTCGAACAAAATAGTTAACTTTAGCAATGGCATCGTCAAGACAATGTCATATGCGTGCACTATGTTTCCTTCAACGTTCTACCTTTTGCGCTTCTCCATTCACCCTTTGCTATGCACCCTATGAGATTTATTAAAAAAATTAAACTCCCTACGTGCGACATCAAACACGAGAAGCTTCATTATGCTATCATATTTTGCTTTGATGGGTGTCGCTCCACTATTCTAGGCTCATCTTCCTCATTCTGCACTGTCATTGTGCTTTATTACTTGTTTTGAGAAACATTAGGCCTTGATCCGGAACAAACTCGTTGTGCCCTAATTTTCATTCTCCCGCAGTCTACACTTGGTTCGCTTTAGTTCATTGGAATCTATCCCGCACAAGATTTTGTGGAGCTCACTACCCCTGTGGGATAAGACCTTTTTCCTTGCAGTGCAACGCCCCCATTGTCCTCTATTGCCCCGCGCTGTGTTTGGGAGACCTCTTTGGGTGCACGGGATAAGCACACCACAAGGCATTGCCTGCTGGCCGTTGCCCCACATGAGTTTTGATTCGCCTCGACTCCACGCGGGATAATAAAGTCGTGCCTCCCACCCACTATTCTGCTTAGCCCGTGGTGAATTTTGACCCTCCACCAGAGCCTGCGGGATAACACACCCCGCCTCCTCCCATGCTACTTCTTGCCCCGCACTCTCCTTCAACTGCTCCAAGGAAGAAGCGGGGCAAGGTAGAACACCCTTCGCTGGGATCCACTTATCTCGCGGTGATCTACATATGTTGTTGGGCCCACGGGGTAGTTTGATCCTTCCCCACTCACTGCTCGAGTATGTCCCGCACAATGCCTAGGTTTCTCATTTTAAAATTTTGAAGGCAACCAAAAACTTTTGGGGAAAGGACCCAGTAGTTGAGCATGTACCAATTGTTGTGAGGGTTGTTGATACCTTTTGTTCCAAAAATTGAACAAATAAAACCTATTGTTTGAAACAAAAAATATCAATTTTTGTTATGAAATGTACCAACAGTTGTTAGGAAATGTACCAATAGTTGTTAAGAAATGTACTAATATTGTAAAAAGTAACCAATCAGGTGATGCCATGTCAGTTGCACAACTATTGGGGTCTCTTTTGCATGCCTATTGGTCTCACTTTTTTGGGGGGCTGTTTCGGACACCTTGGCAAAAAGCATGTTGATGTGGCCCTGAAACCTTAGTTATAAGTAGGGGACTTGCGAAGTAAGCTACTGTAAAAAAATCGGAGTGATTTGAAATTTCCAAGTAGGATTTTGAGAAGCGCGAAGTTAGGGTGCACAACTACTGGGTCCTTTCCCCTATTTCACTCTTCTATATGCTTGTACAGGGAGGTGGATCTCAATACTCTTTCCCGCCTGAAGAGATATAAATTTCATTTTATTTCATCTGCCCTATTCAATAGTGGGCCCCTATTTAAATCATTATTTAAATGATTTAAGGCATTTGTTAATTTTAATAATCCCTTTGATTTTAAAAACCAAAACGATTTCAAAACAATTTGGTTTTCTTTATTCTAATCAAATTAAAATCACCTCATTTCCCGCTAATTTGTATTTAAATACAATATTATTTTCATCAAAATGATTAAAATAATACATATTTAACCTTTGAAACCTCAATAGTCACATTGTGCATCAGCCTTGGTCAGGCCCCAAGGTGGCCGGGCTAAAATTTTTTTTGTTTCCGAACAACTGATCCTAGAGAAAAGCTCTGAAACACTACTTGGATGAATCCTATATGCGAGAAACTAAGCTCGAAAACTTTAGTCTGATCATTTTGGCAAATTTTACACTTATCCCAAAATACATAAGTAGCTCTAGAAATGAGCATTAAAAACTGAGCAAAACATCTGATCAAGGCCTAAAACCTAGCATGCTGATAGATTGTACAACTAAGAACCCAAGGAGTCTGACGGATCATCGATTCAACATCCAAGTCAAAAGATATTAACAGACAAAGTTCCTACTTAGGCTTTTCTAAAACTGAAACTGTTGAGTCAACCTGAGTAGCCTCCAAACCTTGATTTGAAAATATCAAATCATCACCTTGAGAGCTACCACTTGGCACACCGACACAACAATATACCCCAAATGAGTTTGCAAGAGGTTTTGACTTGATTAGGTCACATGTGGAAATTATTAACCCTCAAAGTTGGCTCTTCTAAAAAATTTGAACATGTTATGCTGAAACCCTGAAATGTTACGTTTGGAATGGGCTTCAAAAAGTGATCATATGAATAGCCGGGGGGCTAGAATCTTAGGATCCTGTAAAAATCCTAGAAATAATCCTATGGTACAATTGATTTTAAGTGAAGGTCAACTGGGCATGAAATATGAATTTTCAAAGTGGGCTTCAAACTATTGTTTGACAGTGTTCAGTTGTAGAACTAAACCTTTTGCAAATGGAATCAACTTTAAAAACTGAGCAAACGGATTGATGGGACTAATCCACTTGGCATGGGGCATCAAAGAATTGCAGGGAAATATAGAAAACTCTACATTTGGCTTGATGATAAATAGGCACAAAGATACAAGGCCTCAAACAAGGCTACTAAAAAAAGTGCAAAAAGGTGCAAAATGCAGACCTAACCTCGGAACCTTCAAAGGAGACTTCACAATCTTGTCAAATCTCATCCAGGGAAGCTAAAAAAAAGCATATGGGATCCTTATAAGCTGTATAACAATCCCCAAAAGGTATTCCTCTTGAAAAATCTCCAGTGCAAAGATATGAGCTCACCAAATGAGCTACTCAAGCTTGCTTAACAAGGCAATTGTGAATGCAACTTACAAAATTTTGAGCCTAGGTCCTCAAAATTATGCAAATTTTTTGAATTCCCAACATACACCTTGCATAAAAAGAAAATTTATGCTATATTCATAAACAAACATGGGGGTATCATTAAAAATAATAGTGAACAATATCTTCACCAAGACATAGCCATAATAGACAAATCTAAATGTGAGCAAGCTTATGGAGAAAATCATAGTTTTAAAGGATTGTCACATTATGCAGTCAAAGCATCTTAAATGTCAATATTCATATTTGAATATGGATAGTGACCACCAAATGGGTGAGATATTTGATAATAATAACAAAGAAATGATCAAGAAAGACTACATTTATGAGAACTATCAAGAAACAATCACATGAAAGTACCTAATTTCCTTAAGAGAAGAGCCAGGCAATTATCTAGTCATTTATTTAGAATTTATCTATCATCTATAAAATTAGTCATTTATTTAGTCATTTTTATTTGTCTGATCTCACCCGATGACCAAATTAGTCATTTATAGCTTTCTTGTAAAAAATGACTAAAATTTGGTTTCGTGACTAAATGTTTTGGTCATGTAGTCATTTATTGGCCATATTTCTAATAGTGTAATTTAGGGCACCAACCCAAGGAGCACCAACCCTTGCATTGAGCTACAACTAAGTAATCTACAAAATATATCATCAATTACAAAACTAATAACTCATTACATGTGAATCTTGCAACCACTGCATATAGTTTATCTACTAATATCACTCCCCTGCCTTATCATTTCTCTACTCTTCCTATCACTCTGCCTCTCATTAGCTTTCTTCTAGATCACTATCTTCTTCTCTCTGCTACAATCTTCTACTGCTGCCTTACCAAATTAGTTATGTCAGTTACCTTTCTTCTGCTTTATCTCTGTCGAATCTCCTCTTCACTTGCTCTACACTTTAACATTCTTTATTGTCTTCCAACCGGTTCTAGCATTGTTGGTTGGCTTCCCTGATACTCTCTTACAGCTTGTTGGTTTCTTTAATCTTACCAGTTAAATCTCCACTAAAACCTATTATCAGTTGTCTCCCTTCTACTCTATCTTTATGATCCTCTATAGATATCACTCCGCATCTACTTTTGTATTTGGCATTTGGCATTACTTGGCAGTATCTCTCTCTGAGGCATCATCAAATTCTATCTTCGGCCTGCATGTTTATGATCAGACATTCCGACAAAAAGAAACATTCAAACATTGCGCCTTAGGGTTTATTCCATTGATCATGATGCACATTGAATCCAATCAGATCTCCTTCCTGAGATTGATCACCTGCAACAAATCAATCAACCTACACCAATCTCGCAGCTTCCAATACACATTTTCTAAGTTTAGCAAACATGGCCCTGTATGTTGACCTGCATGTGTCAAATGCCATAAATGTCTCAGCTGATTCCTTTGACAAGCTAGCACAAAGATCGGATCATCCTTCCTTGATCACCTCACCAAACAACTCCTTCAATCTGCTTCAAGTCATGAACCCTTTGCAATTGGTTCGTGAAATACATAATTGACAATAATGTCGACCCACCATTATATACCACACCTACTGCATGGTTCATTTGCCACTTCATGCATGTTTGCCACTTTAGCTCTGCATGGTGTCTTTGTCAATATCTATCTGAACAAAGACCTCTATGTCGGTTGGACTTGGTCACCAACAATCAACACAAAACCGGTCCTTGTTTTCTATCGGTTCTCTAATCCTATCATTGTCGCTCACTTTTCAAGTTAACCATCATGTATGCTCTTTGCTACTTCATTGATGGAGCACCTTAACTGATTGCTAGGCATGCCTATCCATAGCATGCTCATTCTCATCAGGTAGGAGCACATCACTTAGCCTCTTTTCTCTATTACCAATTCTCATACTTATCGATAGGAACCTTGATGACACCATGTCATCAACCTTCAACTGTTTCCATCTAAGGATTCTGCATGCCGATTGCACTCTGTATCTGTAGCTACTCCAACTTTGCCTTCTTCATCATTTGACTGGTTCTCTTATCAACTAGTTTGTCAAAGTGACAAACAAATCCTTCCTTCTCTGTACCGACAACACATTCTGTCTACTAGACCAATCTGATGCATATCCTTGACTCATGCACCTCAAGCAACTTAGTGTTTTTCCAGTTGATCTGGTGTGAGCCTTCAATACACCTTCCTTTAACATTTTTATTTTATCTAGGAGAACTATGATGTATTCCATGCATAATAGGAGATAAGCTCCACTTACCAGTGGGAGTGGATCCTTGTCATTTGCATCCTGCAATGCACTCATGTGGCTTCCCTATTTGTGCAGCATATATTCAAACAGGCACATGTGATTTGGTGTGGGAAAATTCATTGTCAATCATCTCTTCACATTGTGACTGCATCTTTATCCGGTGGGAGTCTTATTATTTTACATCCACACAGTGTATCGGTGACCTATACATCCTTCTTCTTCGATGATGTGATTTAGGTAACATTTTGCCTCTTCATCACAAGCAACATCCAAGCACCTTGCTCATCCTTCTTGTACACTGGACATAAGCTTTCCAGTTGGCAACCACTCACTTGGTTGATTTATCTTCCCCATGTCAACACATGCTCACCAGTTAGCAACCATACACTGTCAACACATCACTTACTAGTTGACATCAGTGACTACACATCAACTAAATTCTCATACTGATTGTCCTTCTATACCGATTGACATCAATGACAACACAATGCTAACAAGAACTTGTGTACAATTAGTATCAGTAACAACATACTCAACTTCAATAGTAGATAAAGAAGTACATGATTTTTTCTTATTGATCAATGAAATAAGTTTCTTTCCAAGAAAGAAAGCTCCACCAGAAGTAGTTTTCCGGTCATCAACATCACTTGCCCAATCTGCATCTATATATGCACATAAATTAAAGTCATCATCTTTAGGGTACCACAAACTATATTCAGATGTACCTTGAAAGTATCTAAATATCCTTTTCACCACACTCATGATTTTCTCTAGGATCACTTTGATATCTTGATGCAACACAAACAACATTCATTATATCAGGCCTAGTCTGAGTAAAATATAGAAGACCTCCAATCATAGACTTGTATCTTGTAGGATTTACCGGTGCTGATTCATCTTTCCTTGTCAATTTATCACTTGTAACCATAGGAGTACTAACTGTTTTAGAATCTTCCATACAACATTTCTTCAATATCTCCTTAGCATACTTACTTTGACAGATGTGTTAGCACATGTTTTTACAACATATTTTATGCTATATAGAGGTATTTTTCTTTTATTATATGAGCATTTATTATTGGTTTGCATGTGCAAGAACCTTACTGGCACAAGTAAAATTCTCTAGGGATCAGCTGTCTTGGGAATGTCAAGGTATCACTTGGGCACACTAAGGGCATGCACTAAGTATAGATTGCACAAGGAATCCATTATGGAGGCATTTTTGTTAGCAGAGAAGTCAATATGCATGCGGATGCTTTGGAGCGTTTAAAAAATACTCAGCATGGTGCATGCTCTTGAGAAAGTCATGTCATCTAGATAGCTTGTTTCAATAAAACAGAAGGTGGTTGTTTTCCTATCGACTTGTATTGGCTTATCAGAAAAGCATAGAAATTGCTATACTGATAACCTATGAAACCATCGGTATAGCTTATAATGGTATGGAAAATTTTATCATATAGCATTGGGAGATCGGAAGTAATGAGAAAGTTTTATCCTGATACCTAATGACTAAAGGAAACCAAAGGTGAGCCCATCGGAAAAAAGAACCTTATCAGAGTAATGCAAAAATAGCTAGACCGATCCCCGATGACATGGAGAATCAAAAGGCAAAGCTATCGGTATTACCTATACCAATAAAACAAACTCAGAAGCATAAAACATAAAAGTGCACCAGGAACTCATCGGGAGTTCGGGAGGAATGGAAAAAGGCTATTCCAATCCCCGATGAAAATAGAAGCAATTGCAGGGCAAAACCTGATAGATCCATTTAGGCAAATGGTTAGTGTGAGGAGTTCTTTAGGACAAGTTATACCAATAATGCAGTGGTCTTAGTTAGAATGTGGAGTGGTATATTGAGATCATCGGGGCATCGAAAAGATATGAAATAAACTATGTCGACACTCGATGAGTTAAGTAAAAGGAAAGCAAAGGTGAATGCATCGGGGAGAGTTATGCCAATGGAGTGTCAAAAAAAAAGGCAAAGTCGAGACTGAAGTGATGCCCATCGGGATGAAATGAACCATCAGGATAAAGAAAAAATTGCTATCCCAAGACTTGATAAGTGGGTCAGGGTAATTTGTGCCAATCAAAAAGAAAAAGGTGGTGAAGTCATAACAACTGTTGCCAAACATTTGAATCATCAGGAGGAGTCTTGCCGATTAGCCATTGGATGTCTTGATGAGAAGAACTCAGAAAATCATTTCCATTAAATGCATCAATTGAGTAGATTTGTTGCTACAAGAAGCAAATCCATCAAGATTGCAATAATCAATTACGAGATTGGACTCCTTGGGACATATAGCTAGTATTGCAGAGCAGTATTTCTCATGAAGTTATTGCAGAAAGATATCAAGTGCTTATTGAGAAAATTTCTTTGTTGAGTGTAGAGTGAAGAAATTTGTAGATATGGAGGGGTCAAGCTTAAAGGGGAAGCAAAAGGTTGCCTAAATATCTAGTACCACGAAAAAGAAATCAAAGGGTGAGGTCAGTGAGGTCCGAAGAAAGCTAAATTAGGACATGATAGACCAAATGGGATCTCCAGGAGCTAGATCACACATAGCTAAGGTCAATTTTAATATCCGCAACCAATTGGAGGATAGATACAGAGAGATTGGGGATGTATTCACCACAGTGTGGGGGCACAAATTATTCCTATTCTATTACTTCCACAGGGATGAGCCCATGCCAATTTCAAACCCATGGAAAACTAGTCTAGGTAAACTTGTAGTACCCAATGTGTTTGTGAATATTGATTTGTTGAAGCTTTTAGTAAGACATTATGAAGAAACACAAGCGATGCATTATGTTGTCTGATGCGACTGCTCTAGTACACTTTGCAAAGGCTACAATTTAGGAAGTTTTTGCAGTATATTTGGAGGCAGATGTTCCTTTATCTTTTATAGATTTGGAAGAGGAGTACAGGAAGATGGACACTACATACCAAGGTTGCAACCTCGCTGTCCACAAAGTAGAGAAGGGGAGGCTAACAGAGGAAGATGGTCCTCCTTATGACATGAATATTTTCAAGAAGTACTTGCAATATACATATATGGCTTGTGGTCAAGTGGGAGGAGTTGAAGCTCCCGATGTGGCAAACATAGGGCCACTAGTTCTAGCAATAGAAATTCAGAGGCATGATCCTAGGGTTTTTGACTTTGCTTCATACCTGGTAGATAGATTGCATGAAGGTTTCTTGAACCTAAAGGACAATCTAGACAAATATTTCAAGCACTATTCATAGTTAATGCATATTGTTTTATTTTATGGTAAACTTAGAGGGTTATGGCCAGAAGAATTAAATGTAAATACAATTGGGAAGGATGGAAAGGAGCAACCAGTGCAATTATGGGTATTCCTTTGGTATTACAGATTTGTGAATTCTCAGTACCTAAAATTTGAGGAATTCTTTATCAAACCAATTTTCTTTCTTTTTGGTGAGCCTCGGCTAGGATCATTTTTTGAGGAGCTCAAGAAGTTTCTTAGGCCTCACGAGCACCAAAATCCAAAGATCAATCACAACTAGGGTGATTGGTACTCATGCCAAAATTTCACTTTTGTTCAATGCTATGGATTTGAGGGTTATCCTTATGTGCTACCAAAGCCTACACCAGATAGGATTGCCTTCTTGGAAATTGTAAGGAAGTTAAGTGTGTCTAATGCCAAACATTTTGGAGGAGCACACAAACAAGTTTTCCTCCCCGGTACACTTCACTTTCACGGTTTCAAAATCGTATCAACCAGGGCATATGAGGCCATTGACAGGAAGTTGGTGGATGAATACAACTTGTTTCAGCATATATCTAGAACACACTATGATCTTGAAGGTTACATCCATTCAAGTAGGAAAAGATAGGAGTTGGGAGACTACTTCCATCAGGAAGATGAATTTGAAGATATGTGCAAAAATAAGGAGGTGGAAGAGCTTGCAGAAGTTATGGGGACCTTGGAAAAGAAGCTAGAGGAGAGAAGGCAGATACTAGAAAAAATGGAGGGATAACTAGCCCAAAGTGATTCAGGGGAAAATGAAGTAGTCTCCAAACTCCGTGCACCTGAGAAGGAGAAGTACTCAGAAGCAGAGAGTAGACTTATTGTTGCTTGGAATGCAAAAACAGATGAAAGAATGGCACATGTTTCTTTTGTATTTGATGATCAATTCGTTAAGTCCAAGGAGTTCAAATCATTCCTATTCCACTTCAAGGGTAAGAAATTAAGGGCAGCAGTGCCAAATGTTACCCTTGAGAATGAAGAAGAAATGATGAAGAGGTTGAAGAAAGACATTGACACAGAGGTTGAGACTATGAACTCACAAAAGGGCGGGCAATTGCTAGTAGAGGCAGGAACAATTGTGTTTCCAGGATGGGACCTGAGTGCTTCCTTCATTTTTTATTCTTTGTTACATTCAGACAATAAGGATATGAAATTGAATATCCAAGGAGTGCAAGATATTTTTATTGGATCAAGATATGATCCAAAGGAGGAAGAAATGTTATTGTGGGCCTTATATCCTCCTAACAAAAGGCCAAAAATTATTGATGTAGATAAAGCTTTTGGTCATATGATGACTTTGAAAGTCGAAGAAGTAGATACTATGGTCATAGCTACCATGGGTATTAATATTTCAAAATTCAATAAGGCCCAAATGATACATGAGATAGCAGAGATGAATAAGTATAAAGCTTTATATGAAGAGACCCTTAAGTGGAGTGGGCACCCGATTCCCCAAATTACAAATTCAAGAGGTCAATGGAAGAAAAAAATTGAAAAGCTATCTTATGAACACAATAAGTTGAAAAAGGAGGTGAGAAGCATTAGGGCTGATATCTCTTATGTGTTGCGAAGTAAGAGATATGACAATATGGAGAAAGCATTGGATGAATTATGGGGTGAATATCAGAGGAACATGGATAATATGGTTTCTGATACCAAAATTTGAGATAGACTCGACTTGTTGCTACTAGATGCACTGACGAAAGAGAAAGTGAAGAAGAAGGTGCAGGGTCTGCTTGTTACACATGAGGAAATTACAAAGGAATTGAAGTCTAAATTTGATGAATGCCAACAGATTGTTCAGCATGGGGTTCCTAGTATGGTGGATGATGCAGGTGTAATCAAAGACAAAACCGTATGGATCTCTGAGCGCAAGTCTATGCTTAGTGCGGCCCAAGACATTGCCAAAGAAAATGTCCTTGACATGAATGACATGGCCAATCAGTTGGAGAACTTTTATGTGAACAAGAATGTAGCCAAAGATGTGATCTTCAATGCTACAACGTACAAGGAATCGGGCTACTTGCGGCATATTCAAAAATGTGGATGACGGCTAGATTGAAAGTCTTAGTGTTGTGTAATGTAATTGACATCTTAGTTAGGTTTTTAATTTTTGTGCAGTTAGTTGTTAAGATAATGAAAGGGTATGTCCTTTCATTCGTGTCTTTCAGCATATGTATTTGTATTAAATTGTTTTGTATCAAATAGAGACAGTTTTTTGGGTGGGAAATCATCATACTGTTGTAGGGACTAAAAGTCAAATGTATTAGGAAAATTTATAGGAAGAAGAAAATGTCATTTTTGTGCAAGCAAATTATAACGAAGTATCTCCAAGTGTATCTTTTGTGTACTGTCATTTCTCGGAGATTAATATACAAGATTCATTGTTTCTACTTCAAATGCATTGTCTACTTTTTGTGTTGATGAAACATTCTTTTTCCTCTTGATAAATCTATTTAAGGATTTGTTGTAATGTGAATCACATGTTGTTACATTAAATGTGAGATTGAGTTCTTATTTTTTATGTGACACATAATGAACCATTATAGTGATTATCAATATTGTCTCCTGAGTTGATAAATTTGTTTGTCCACAAAGTATCGTATATATTCTGAGATAGAGGCACTGGTCTGTTATTCATTCTCTGAGATTCTGATTTGATATGCATAAGGTTCTTGAGAGAAAAAAATTCTTTTGAAACCTTTTGAACTATTCTATTGCATATTTATTGAATGTCCCGAAATCATTTTATTTCCAAAATACAACAATCTTTATACACAATTATCTTTACATTCAGTTTTCAATTTCAAAAGCATTTAAATAAAAGCACTCAGTAGTAGTAGGAAATTATTGTCATTCTTGCAAAGAGTTGTCTTTCCAAAGTTTAAATCCACTTTAAATAACTCTTTTTCTCTTGAGAGGGATAGGTATACCCACCTAGATTCAGTGGAACCTTAAGTGCAGAGGGATTTGGTCTTTTACCATCCCTGTTCATTGGCCAAGGCTAGTTGGACTAGTTAAGGGCTTGGAAAATCCTTAAATTTTCCAATCTGTGGTTTTGGGCACCAACAAGATGAAAATACCTTTATCAGTCTAAGTAATCTAAAAACCTAAGAAAAATTCCATTTCCCCAATCATAGACATCTCAAATTCTTTCTCCTTATTGTTAAAAAATTCCATGCACAACTTATCTTCACCTCCAAAAATATTGTTATCAACAAAAACCTCAATAATCAATATATCATCATCAGTGACTTTATAATTAGATTATTGTTAGTAGTACCTTTAGTGAGACCAAGCTTCAAAAGATATTTTTCCAACCTTGCACACCAAGGTCTAGGTGTCGGTTTCAATCCATATAAGGCTTTCTTTAACTTACAAACCATGTTTTTATCATCTGAAAGTGAAAAAACCATCAGGTTGCTCAATATAAACTTCCTCATCAAGATCCCCATTCAGAAAAGCACACTTAACATCCATCTGATAAACCTTGTAGTTTTTATGTGCAGCATAGGCAAGAAATAATCTTATAGCCTCAATCCTAGCTATAGGTGCAAACGTTTCACCATAATCAATTCCTTCCTTCTGAGAATATCCTTTACAAACCAATCTACCTCTATTCCTCACAACTTGTCCATCTTCATTTTAAAACCCCATTTAGTTTCAATAACATTCTTATTTTTAGGCTAGGGAACTAAAAATCCATGTGTTATTCTTTTCTATTTGATCTAATTCTTCTTCCATAGCTTTCATCCAACATTCATCTTTACATGCTTCAATTACTGATACCTGCTCAACTTGAGAAATTCAACATACCTCATTAGCTATCAATCTTCTTCTTATCATTACTCCATTGTTCTTATCCCCAATGATCTGATCTTTTGAATGATTTAACCTTACATACCTAAGAGTCTTCTGATTCTTTGTTCCTCTTTCCTATTCTTCAGCTATTGTTGAATTTTTTGATACTGCTAGAGTAACTAGTTCAACATTCTATTCTGGTAAAGGTGTTACCGGTTCAATTATGACCATTTCCATTGTTGATTCTTGCTCATAAATTCAGATGTAACTTCTATTTTTCTCATCCACCTTGACATTAGTGCTCTCCACAATTCTCTACACTCTTTTGTTATAACATCTATATGCTTTGCTTTCATTAGAATAACCAATAAATATTCCTTCATCACATCTAGGATCAAATTTGCCAATGAAATTATCTCTCCTAATATAAAATTTACTACCAAATATTATGAAATACTTAACTGTAGGTGTATTTCCAAACCATAATTCATAAGGTGTCTTATCGGTTTCTCCTTTGATATGAACTTTGTTGAATGTATAAACTATTGTGGTCACTACTTCTCTCTAGTAGATATTGTTAGATTCAATGATAGTCCCAAAGACAATGAGAGGGGGGGTGGTGAATTAGTGTCTAACTGGTTAGCATAATATTTAAACTTATTAATAACTTTGTATCCCAAAATAGTGTACTCGTAAATAAGAATTACTGCAATAAACAAAAATAATAGAGATAGCATAGAAACACACCATAACACAATATTTTTAACAAGGAAACTCGGTTTGGGAAAGAACTTGGTGGGATTTGTGACCCACAATATTTACTCAGTGGCCAATGAATAAATACTACTTACAATGAGGGGCTTGCACATGCAGGTAGGCCAACAACATAGAGCTCACTGCTCAATTAATAGTCCCACTGATTACAAAATGGATTATCAAAATCCAATACAATGTATTGCTTCAAAATAACATCTCTCATGCCAGGTTCAGTATCAGTTGAAGCTCAATCAATAACCAAAACATTCGCTACCAACTATATCGCCTTATACAAAATTATACATCATATCTCGCTCTTCTCTATCTATCATATGCTATATTTAAAATGACCTATATGATCTCATACATATATGAGTCTCTTACAATGTACCATGTTGGTTTACAAAAGATATTTACATTAAAATACAATAAAAAAAAGTTTATTCCATGTTGGCCTGAGTGCCAGTATGGATTGTTGTCGATGTCGATGAAGTGCCTGTCGATGCTGGTGTTTGTCCATGTATGTAGAAATTTATTGCTGGTGTTGATATCTTTTAGTTGGTTGCCAGTTGGTTTCCATCAATGACAACATCAACTATTCTCATAAGATTGTAGAATGCCAACAATCTCCCCCTTTGGCATTGATGGCAACACTCATGAGAAAAATCCAAAAACTATTTCCAAAAACTAAAGTCCAAAAAGATTCCAAAAAGATGTGCTCCCCCTGAGCAAGTGATCTCTTTTGTACAAGAATTTTTCTCTCCACTACTCCCCCTTTGACATCAATGACAAAGGTTACCAAAAATAATCAAACGAGTGCAAAAGTTTCACCTCAATGTCTGTAACCAGTTGGTTACAATCTGAAAAATATCTGCCAAAACTAAATTTAGACTCTACATAAACCTTTTTCTATCATTCAAAGTTGCCTTAGCCTATTGGATCATGTCGATGACATAATGCATGTGTTCTTCTAGTGATTTCTCTCCTTGAACTAATGCCTTAGATATTTCAATTCCCTGAGTGATAAGATTATCCAACTTAGGACCAAGTTTATTTTGAAGTTCCTGGGCATTTGACCTTATCCTTTCCTTCTCTTTCTCAAGTTTCTCTAACTTCTCAAAAATTGCCATTTCCTTCTCAAAAACTGATATATGTCCGGATGAACCAATTATATTATCTGCTATATCATCAATTTCTTTCTATGTTTTTCTGATCTCCTCATCTATGTCCTCTGTCAAAAGGTGAGGTTTGCATGTTTCCCTATATAGCTCCTTGTACTCCAAAATTGTAGAGTTAAGTACCGATAATAATGTATTTAAGTGTTCTGTACACTTCTTTATAGTGTCTTCAAAGAATGTATTTTTCTCTTTTTCAACTCTCTCCTTAATTGTGTCCTCATTCACCTTATCAATAGTTATTACATTATTAGCAATAAATTTGGACAATATGTTCAATTTACCCAAAGAATTATTAATGTGATCTATTTTACAATTTGGTGCAATCAACTTAAGAATAGGTAATGTGTTGTCATTTTCCTTATAGGCCAATGCATTGCAATCCGTTATCTTCTTAATTGAATCCAAAAGTACCTATGTAGCATTGGTAGTTCTGAATTCACCTATAGATGTGCTGGATGTCTAACCAATCATTTTTATTACCTCTTTGATTCCATCAGATGCTTCCATTTTGCTTGCATTTTCTTCTGGTAGATCAGTCTGTGTTTGCATCTCAACCTTTAAAGGTTTCTCAGACTATTTCAATGTTTTTGAGATTGTCGGTTTCTCTGTCTCTGTGTGCACCTCTACCTCAGTTTGTTTCTCTACTGGTTTCTCTGTCTCCAGTGGCCCTATGCTAGTACCTTTATCTTCAGTAGGTTTTTCAGTCTGTTTTGGTTTCTCTATTTGTGTTGATGTCTCAGTTTCAACAGTTTGTATCAATTTCTCTGCTATGTTGCTATTGTCAACATTGTCTAACTTGACTTCAGAGGTTTCCTTATCCACAACAATGTTTACCTCTTGAATATCCACATTCATTGTAAAAAGTATCTTTGACTTAGGACTAGTATCATCATCTCTTATTCCTTAGGTGTTAATAATTGGTGGGTCTTCTGAGTGTACTAGTGCAGTATCCAAAGGTGGCGGTGGAAGATTGTCAGTAATCTTAATGTTTGGAACTCCACCAATTTTTCCTTTACCCTTGTCCTTTTGGTAAACCTTAAATGTCTTCTTAGGTCTGTTCATTTCCTCTTGTTTTTCTTTCTCCACAAAGAATATATCCCAATTATCTATTGTTTCATCTACAATTTCCTTCACTCTTCCAACCATCAGGCTCACTTGTCGGTGTCCACTAGCAAATACTGATCGGTTAGCCTCAGAAATAATTTCATCTATTTCTTCATTGGAGTTAACCGGGTGAACAACCAAGAGTGCTTCAACTTTCAATTTCTTATCCAATCCCATCACATATAGCCTTTTAGCTTCTAGTCTCATGTAGAAATCATTTGCTAGCTCATCACTAACTTCAATCAAAACTTTCTTATAAATGTCTAAATGAAGAACAATGCTTTCTTCAATAGTTTCCCTGTCAGTGTTATTGAAAGAATGATATAACTTGTTCACATTTGACATATTTCCCTCATGTGCAACCTCATTAAGTAGATCATTAGTGAAGGGGTAACTGGTGTCTATTTTCTCTTTGGAGTAAGCTTCTTCTTTGGTTCCCTAACTACTTGTTGTTTCTTCCTTAATGTTCTTGTTTTCTTCGGGGTAGGAGAAGGTACCAGTGAGGCTTTCCTTTTCCTTTCTACTCTTTTGAACTCAACAACCTTCCCATTGTCACTGTCAGAAGATGTGTCAACCAGTGAAATATGTGCCTTTGATTGAAGTCCTTCAAGCTCACTAGCCAATATGCCACTAAGGTTCATGACATTTTCTTTGATTTCTTGTGCTTTCTTGGATGCATCCCTAATGAATTTGTCTCTTTTCTTCTTATTTTTCTCCATTGATACCTTACTAGCTATGGTTTCAACACTTCCAAATATTTCCTCAGATGGTTCTCTTGGTGCTTCAAGTAGTGCTTTTGCATACATTTCCAGAACATGTAGATCAACCTCATAACCTATTTTAGTAACCCAAATAGTTCTAGGGCTTACTGCTTCCATCCAGGTTTCATCTCTTTTAATGACAAAACATATTTGCTTGTTATATTTCTCAACTATGCTTTGAGGAATCCTTTCCCTAGCTCTCATCTTAGATTGGAAAGTTTTAAAGTAATCTGTTATGTTATTATCTCTATTAGTTCCCATGCCGATAAAAGCTTCTTGTAGTTATTTTCCTATCGGTATATCATAACCAAAGTCTTTGTGACCTATACCGGGGATCTCTTTTGTGAAATATAACATCAAACATACCAGAAGGTTTCTAAAGTGGAAAGTACCTTTCTTGTCTCCCTTAATCTTTTTCAGTCTGTCAATAAGCTCATCTTTTAACCATTCATAGACATCTATCTTAGCATTGTTGTTTATCATTTTATAAGCACTGTAAATACAAAGACTAGAAACAAAATTGATTTTGTTAGCATGTGTGGCTTTGTATCCAAGAACCATACTTACATTTCTCACATTAATGTCCTTAATGTCATTTACTCTAAGTGATCTATTGTCAGATGTTGCTCTGGTTAGGCTTGTCACCATTTTGTTGGGAATATTCTTTGTCTTATCAGATCTACTACTAGTTGAGGATAAACTAGCAACTGCCCTAATTGCTTGTCGAGTTATCCTACAAAAAAAATCCAACCATAAGAATTCTCCATGTTCTCTACTCAATACAATCCTTATCACTTCCTTTGGAAATTGAGGGATATTCAGTATCTCCACAAAACCTAAAGTTTCCACAATCTTATGTTTGAGTTTAACAATTCCATGTTCATCACAAATGACCTTATTAAACATTTTCATTAACTCCTCAAATCCTAGGTCTTCTGTATTGCAATGTATGTAAATCCTAGGGTCTTGTGCAAATGCTACACCCTTAGGTATTTTTGAAAAAGATCCTACAGAGTCATCTTGCTTCACAATCTTGGGAATTATTTATTTTGAATACGAGCCTAGGGCGTTTCACATTCTCCACAATGGTAGGGTTCAGAATAAATTCGAGAATAGAAGATAAAGAATCTATTATGAAAAATACCTCTTATCCGAATGTTTGCTGAATGCTTGAAAAATACTTCTCAAATTCGCCTTGAATGCATTTTCTTGATTTGACACTCACAAAAAGTTTGAATGCTTAGTGAGTTTGAAATGAGGGTTTCCCAGTGCTTTATAGCCAAAAAGTTCTTTAAAAAATCATTAAATCCTTGTCGGTTAAGTGAAAAATTAACACACATGCCAGTAAAGAAGAAATGCATCTTCTCACCATCAACCGAGGGTAGAATGCATGTTTTTCAATTCGCTGCCATACCCCTAAGGGATTATTCCTTAGTTAAATGAAGAATCTCCTGCCGATGGAGAGTTACTCTATTCTACTAGTGCAAAGATCATTTCATCAACTCTTTGATCTCTTTTCTTAATACACTGTTTAGAAAATGCTTGCCTTACTTCTTCTACCTTCTCTTTTCCCTTCAAGCTAGATATCAGATTGTTTGCCAGTGCATTCTTGCTTCTACATAATTTTGCAATATGTCCAATCTTGTTACATGCATAACAAGTTACATTATTCCTCTGAATAGCCTTTCCATATCCTTGATCAATTTGTGATCTGCATTGATTAGATAAATGTCCAAATCTTCCACAAACATAGCATTTTACATTCATTCTGCAATTTTCTAAATTATGACCAACTTTGTTGCATTTGGAACATTGACCAATAGGTGAGTTTGTATTCTGATTATTTCTAAATCTACTCTGATTTGCTCTGTGACCATATTTGTTGCAATTGAAACATTTTCCATTAAATTTATAAGCATTAGGTTGACTTACCGATTTTTTCTGATCTTGATTGTTTGTAGTACCAGAACTTTCTCCATGTTCAAATCCAAGTCCATTAGTATCTCCATTAGGTTTCCATTTCTTTAGCATGTCATCAAGTTCTTCTAAAAATTTCTTGAATTTGTCTTTGTGTTTATTTGCAGTAGCCAACTCATTTTCTAGAATTCCAACTTGTCTCATAATCTCAGCTTTATCATGTTACATGTGAATCAAGTATGTTTTTAACATATCATTTCCATGACCAAGTCTTAGATTTTCATTTCCAACATCATTAAGTCTCCTAGTCAAGTCTTCTTCATTCTTCTTATTGCCTTCAATATCTTTACATAAACTCATAGTCATATCTTGCATTTCATTTTTCATATTATTGTTTTCTTGTCTCAACTTGTTTGCAATGTCTCTAAGAGTTTCTTTTTCATCATCATCATTTTGCATCTTTTGATGAAGTTCTTTTCTTTTATTTTGTGCTATAGAAAATTTCTCCTGAAGTCCTTTAATGAATCCCTGTGCAATCTTCAGATCATCTTCAAGTTTGATATTCTTCAATTTTTTTGCATCAAAATCTTCAAGAGCTCCTTCCAACTATTTTCTTAAGTTCTCCATCTGTACTGGTGTCAGAATCTTCCTCAAGCTTTTAGGATTTTGAAAATAGAGGACTAGGCTCTGAGGTTAATTGTTAGATTCAATGACAGTCCCAAAGAAACTGAGAGGGGGAGAGGAATCAATGTCTAACTAGTTAGCAGAATATTTAAACTTATTAATAACTTTGCATCCCAAAATAGTGTACCGATAAATAATAATTATTGCAATAAACATAAATAATAGACATCATAGAAACACACCAGAACACAAGATATTTAATGAGGAAACCCAGTGTGGGAAAAACCTCGGTGGCATTTGTGACCCACAATATTTACTCACTGGCTAATGAATAAATACTACTTACAATGAAGGGCCTGCACATGCAGGGAGGCCAATAGCCTAGTGCCCACTACTCAATAAAGAGTCACACTGACTACAAAATGGATTATCAAAATCCAATACAATGTACTGTTTCAAAATAACATCTCTCATGCTAGGTTTAGTACCAGTTTAAGCTCAGTCAATAACCAAAACCTTCGCTGCCAACTATATCACCTTATAAAAAATTATACATCATATCTCGCTCTTCTCTATCTATCATATGCCATATTTAAAATGACCTATAAGATCTTGTACATATATGAGTCTATTACAATGTACCATGTCAACTTACAAAAGATATTTACATTAAAATACAATAAACAAAAGTTTAATCCATGTTAGGTTGAGTGCTAGTATGCATTGTTGCCAATGCCAATGAAGTGCCTGCCGGTGTCGGTGCCTGCCGATGTATGTAGAAATCCATTGTCGGTGCCACTATCTGTTGGTTGGTTTCCAGATGGTTGCCTGTTGGTTGCAATCAATGACAACATCAACTATTCTCATAAGAGTGTAGAATGCCAACAGATATGAGGTAGATTATCTTCTATCATCATGGCTCTAGCAGCATCCAAGATAGTTCTATTCTTTCTTTCCATAGCTCCATTTTGCTGAGGTGTCTGGGGATTAGAAAATTGTCTGCTTATGCCATTCTTCTCACAAAAGTTACTAAATGCACCGAATGTGAATTCTCCACCATGATCTAACCTTAAGCACTCAATCTTCAATCTTGTCTTAGTTTCAACTTTATCTTTAAAGATTTTAAACTTTTCAAAAGCGTCAAATTTATCCCTTAGAAAAGTAACCCACATCATTTTATAATAATCATCAATGATTAGCATAACATATCTGTCATGTTGAAAACTTTTAATTCTAGCAGGGCCACACAAATCAGTATGAATGAGATCAAGAACATCATTAGATTTGTTGTGTATACTCTTAAAAGAGGTTCTAACCTATTTTCCCATTTGACATTCTTTACATACTGGATTATAGGGCTTCACAATCTTAGGTATATCTCTAACTGCCTTAGTTGAACTAATCTTTACCATGCAATCAAAATTCGCATGACATAGCCTTTTATGCCATAGCCAACTCTTATCAATTTGCACAATCAAACATGTCTTCTCACTGGAATTCAAATCAAATACAGTACCTTTTGTCTAATTATCGATTGCAATCTCCAATGCATATCTATTAATGATTTTACATTTTCCATCCTTGGATTATAATTGAAATCCCTTATCCACCCATTGTCCTACACTTAAAAGATTATGCCTTAAACCTTCAACATAATAAACATTATCATTATTATTCTTACCATCTAATGATATAGTTCCTTTTCCTTTGATCATACATGCTTTGTCATCTCAAAATCTAACGAGATTGCCATCAAATTCTTGCAAAGATAGAGACTTCCTTTTATCTCCAGTCATATAATGTGAACATCCACTATCAATTACCCATTCATCCTTATCTTCAATTTTAGCAGCCATGACCTTCTCTTCAGGTACATTCTTTTCCACTACCAAAACATATTCCTTGATAGCCAAGAACACACATTCTTTTCCATTTCTGGAACCACTAGAAGAGTCTTATGTTGGTTATGTTGGCATTGTCTTGTCATTGATGTCAACTAGTATAGAATGTTATCGGTATCATTGACATTGATGTCAACTAGTGAAGAAGAGGTTGTTGGTATTAGAGTTTGATGTCAATTGGTATAGAAGATGGACTGGTATGAGACAAGAGTTGATGTGTTGTCATTGGTGACAACCAGGTGACCATCTTCATGCAGAAGGAAGAACTGGTGTGTACTGGTATGCTAGTGATGCAACATAGTGACCACTCAATAAAAGGGTTGTTGATATGATATTACATACAATAAGAATGAAGAGACTACATGATGGGTATTGATTATGCTGAAGAGGTGGAATGCTATTTGGATCACATCAACACTGGAGGTGAAGTATATGGAGGCCACCAGATTGCTAATGTAAGGATAACTAGTAGGACTCCCACTGGATGAAGAAGCTATCACAGGCTAGGTGATACGTTGATAGAGTATGTTGCCTCTATGTAAAGCATGACATATGTAAAACCACTAGGACATATGTCATATTGAAGATGTATTCTCCCCTCGGTAGTGTCACCCTTGTACCGACAGAATGCTTCCCTGAGATAGACAGGTGATTGAATACAAAGATCGAATGTACAAGTGGATGATAAGGAAGTCCCTAGAGCATGAGATCAGAAATGTACACTGCATAAGCAAGTGAAAATAAGGTGTGCTACCAGGATAGTGAAGGAAGAATGAGGAGTTGAGATGGTGTATTTGTCATCCTAACAAACCAATTGAGAGGAGAACTGGTTTGATGAAAAAGGATGCTAGTGAGTCTACAAGAATATACATGGTGATACTGAGATGCTGAAGGAAGGTTGATGTAGAACAATTGGAGTGTGATGACTTGGTGTCATCAATGTGTCTCACCAGAAAGAAGGAAAGTATGTTGTCTACCAGCAGAAACATCTACCAAAATTTGCATTGGTGATAGTTGATATGTTATGTCAATCGGTGAAACATCAAAGAAGAGACAAGGAAGATAAGGTTCTCACCTAATAAAGAAGAGTGCAGAAAACTAAAGGATAAGGAGAGTTGTCGATAGTTGCTATGGTGTCGGCAAGTGAACATATTCATAGAGGTGTTTCACTAGCAGAGCAGTGAAGTGCAGAGATAAGGGTTACACTAACAAGATAAAAAGGTGATGGAGGAAGCATAACAAACAAGGTGATTTGTGCTGGTAGGGTTAGTGAACTGGTATGTGTGTATCGGTTATGTGAGTGGTCGGTGACTAAGCTGAATCGATAGAGCAATGTGCCAAGGTGGATACCGTGTTGGCATTATGTGAACTGATATGTGACATTGTATGTTGTCATTGATGTCAATATGTTGAAGAGGTATGAACAGGCATATGTGAGAACCGGTATAACACTGTGAACCAGCATTTGTGCCAAAGTGAAACAGTGTGCTTGTTCAAGGTGAACTGGCATATGGTTATGGGAACCAACACATGGAAGCATCGTATGACTACTGGTTGGTAGTCTCAACTTTAGGGTTTTCGGTTGAAGTGCTTCAAGCCTATATGGCTCAACTGGTGATCTTTGTGTGATGAGTAAGCAGTATAAAAAAGAATAGATTGTGTTTCCATGTCAGCCGTGTGTGCGTGAAGGATCTTGCATGAAGAAGACTATCCCTATCTACCTTGGGAATGTGTCAAGTTTGTAAATGGTGAAAACACGTGATGGATTATCAGCCGCCATGAAATTGGTGGATCATGAATGATGGAGAATGTATTGAGATTTATTCAAGATCTACTGCATTTAATACAATATGATCAATGGTCAGGATTGAACTGTTTGAATTCCTTAACCTAAAAGGTCTAGGGTTTAGGGTTTATGCTACCAACCTATCTATTGTAAAATAAGGTCAATGTTGTGATTCTTTTAGAGGTTGTTGGAAAAAGCTATGTATGAGTATCCAAGAGAAGGGATATGAGATCCTTGCTAGACCAGAGGAGAGAAGTGATACCTACAGAGTGAAAGTGCAGAAGGTGAAGAGGAGCTTAAGCGGATCTGCATAGGCATTTAGTGCTGTTACTAGATCATTGTAATACCTATTGATCTCTAACCACCTCAACAGTTGGAAAATCCTCTAATAGGGTAGCCTTAACCGTCTTGTTGTAAATCCCTTAACAGGGTAACTCAAAGTTATTGAGATCTAGAAAGCTAGAGAACTCTGGAAATCCTTTAGCTATTGATTTCTTGAAATCCTCTAACAAGGTACCCTTAACCAGGTATTGTAGCCATCCCTTAATGAGGTGATCTCTAACAGGATCAGTTCCTAGCAGAACCTTTTGTAATGGCTTTAACCAGAAAAGGCTCCTAACAGAGTGGACTTCCAAAGAGTTCAACAACAAGCTTGTGAGTATTCATCCCCACCATGGTTTTTCCCAGTTGGGTTTCCACGTGAAAAATATGTGTGTTATGTGTGATGCTTTTATCTTGTGATGATTTTTTATCGCCCTTTAAGCATATCATGGTTCTGTGTTTTATGCCTGTCATTAAAACATGTTGAACTAGCTATTGTGAAGATATGATGATAGAGTACCTATTCATGCATAAGGGTGAAATGGTAGTGTAGTTTTGAGTTGAGTGGAAAACTCAGTGAGTAATCGGTTTATGATTGTTTTAGTTGTTTTGATTTTTACTGGTTGTACTCTTTTTCAAATTGGTGTCACTATTTGCCAATCATTTGGAGTAATTGTTGTTGAACCAGTTTAGGTCTGTATTTTGTCTGTACTGATTCACCCCCCCTCTCAGTACCAGTTTGGTACTATTCATTCATCATTGAGTTATTAATTGGTATCAGAGCCTCCTCCAGGTCCTCTATCTTATAAGCTTAACCACTTGAGTTAAAGATCCTAGACAAATGATGAAGAGGGAAGGTCCAAAGTTTAACAGGGAAAATTTCGGTATATGGAAAGATAGGATGAAGATATTCATCAGAAGCATGGGTGCTCAACACTAGAGTTATGTTGAGAACCTCTATGTTGTCCCTACTGGTACTCTCACCGATGACCAAAAGAGAGAGATACAAGAAAATGGGCAAGCCATGGAAGCCCTTATTAGTAGTCTATCTGACATTGAGTTTATTGATGTTCAGGACAAGGTAAATCCCAAAGAGGTATGGGATACTCTTGAAAATATCTATGGTGGTGATGAACATGTAAAATAGGCTAAGGAAGAAACCCTAAGAGGGAAGTTTGAAGATATGCAGATGGTTGAAGGTGAGACCATTCAGCAGTATGGAATAAGAATCAAAACAGTTGTTGGAGAAATTAAGAGTGTAGGTGGTAAAATAGAAGACTCCACTGTGGTAAGAAAAGTCCTGAGATCCCTATTGCCAGTCTATGCAATAAGGGTTGCTGCTATTTAGGAGCTAAGATCAATAGACAAGACTAAGGTATCCTTGGACCCCATCATAGCAAAGTTGACAGCCTATGAGCTAAATAGTTTTGATGGTAGTGTTCAAAAGATTGAATCAGCTTTCAGAGCTTCTGCTATACCATCCAGGAAAGGGAAAGAAGCAAGCACTAGTGGTGAACCAAGATAGAGTAGAGTAATGGATGATGAGGAGTTTCTGATGGAATTTGAAGCTCTACTTACTAGGAAGCTTCCTAAAGGAACCAGTAAATACAAAGGTAAGCTACCTTTGAAATGCTTTTCTTGTAATTAGATAGGACATATTGCTATAAACTGTCCTAATGGCGATATCAAGGACAAACCAGAAAGGTTTAGGAAATTCAAAGGAGAAAACTAGAGAAACTGTTTTGTGGCAGTTGATGAAGGTTTCACAGATGAAGAATTAGAGGATGAAGAAAATGAAGATATTGTGTTTGTTGTTGTCAAAGAAGATGTGTCAAACAAGAAGGCTCTTGTCTCCTAGTTTGATAATTCCAATGAATGGATCATTGATAGTGGTTGTTCTCACCATATGACTGGTGACCGGAGCAAGTTTCTATCCTTAGAGGAGTATGATGGTGGTGTGGTTCACTTTGGCAATGATACACCATACATGGTCAAAGGCAGAGGGTCCATCTCTCTGAATGGAAAGAGTAGTGCCGACAATGTGTACTGGGTTGATGGTTTCAGAGACAACCTTCTGAGTGTTGCCCAGCTAAATGACAGTGGCCTCACTCTGGAATTCAAGAATGCAGTTTGCAGAATCAAGGGAAAAGATGGTGAATTGGTGGCCACTAGCATGCAGACCAAAGGTAACCTATTTTAGCTGAATGCAAATATAAGCACATGTCTTATGGCCAAATTTGATGATAGCTGGATATGGCATAGGAGACTCTGCCATGTAAACTTTGATAACATTGTAAAGGCCAGTAAGATCAAGGCAGTTAGAGGATTGTCAGTGCTAAGAAAACCGGATAATACCTTGTGCAGAGAATGTCAATAGGGGAAAATGTCTTCTTCAACCTTTAAAGGTAAATTTTTCACTGTTGACAACTTGCTTGATCTTGTGCATACTGATTTGTGTGGTCTTATGAAAACTAGGAGTGTGCAGGGTAATAAGTACTTCATGATTCTCACTGATGACTGCTCGAGAATGATGCGGTTCACATTCTTGAAAGACAAGTCTGAAGCCTTTGTAAAGTTTAAAGCTTTCAGAGCATTAGTGGAGAAGGAAAACGATAAAAGGATCGAGTGTCTAAGAACTGATCAAGAAGGGGAATTTACTTCTGGTGAATTCAACAAGTATTGTGAATAATTTGGCATCAAGAGATAACTATCTACCCCCTAGACTCCATAGTAGAATGGCCTAGTAGAGAAGAATAATCAGACTGTGGTTGAAGCAGCTAGAACCATGTTGATTCAAGGAAAGGTAGCTCACACCTTTTGGAGAGAACGGGTGAGCACTGCAGTCTACACAATGAACCGGGTACTCATCAAGAAAGGTAAGGACAAAACTCCTTATGAGTATTGGACTGGTAAGACACCTATGGTTAGCTACTTTAGGGTATTTGGTAGCAAATGTTACATCAAGAGGAGTGAACATCAAGGCAAATTTGAAGCTAAATGCGATGAGGGAATATTCCTAGGATATTCCACCAAGAGTAAAGCTCTCAAGTGTTACAATAATAGGACTCAGAGAATTATGGAAAGTATCAATGTAAGAAGTGATGAATCCTCTGAGAAAATTGAGGAAACTGATAGTGAGCAAGCTGTAAATGAACTGGTTGCAACCTTTTGGGAACCGATTGTCAGTCAACCAAGTACCAGTAACAGTGTTCTGAAACCGGTGAATGTTGATACTGATAAAGATAAGGATGAAGAGGAAAAGCAAGAAGAACCAGTCAAGACCATTCCTCGATATGTCAAGCTGAATCATGATCCTAAGCAGATCATAGGAGATAAGGATGCATGAATCCTTTCAAGAAGAAAGATCAGAGAAAAATCATGTATGATCTCTGAATTTGAGCCTAAATCATTCAAAGAGGCTCATAAAGATGAAGACTAGATCAAGGCAATGGAGGAGGAACTTGACCAGATAGAGAAAAATGGTACATGGTCCTTGGTACCCAAACTAGAGCATAAAAATGTCATTGGCACCAAATAGGTGTTTAGAAACAAGTTGAATGAGGATGGCACAGTGATTAGGAACAAAGCCAGATTGGTGTGCAAAGGATATGCTCAAGAAGAAGGAGAAGACTATGGAGCTTCTTGCATATGTAGCTTTTAAAGGCTTCAAAGTATATCAAATGGATGTAAAATTTTCATTCCTAAATGGTGTACTTGAAGAGGAGGTGTATATTGAGCAACTAGATGGGTTTTCCCTATCTGAAGACAGGGACATGGTATGTAGGCTACATAAAGCCTTATATGGTCTAAAGCAAGCACCTAGGGCATGGTATGAGCACCTACATTCCCATCTTGTGAAGATTGGATTGAGAGAACAAGTGAAGATAGCAATATCTTCTTGAAGTCTGAAGGAGATCAGATCCTGATTTGTGAGGTATTTGTTGATGACATTATCTTTGGTGGTGATGAAAAGATGAGTCATGAGTTTACTGATGAGATGAAGGAAGAGTTTGAGATGTCACTCATAGGGGAGATTAAGTTCTTCATTGGAATACAGATCCAACAGATGGAGGATGGAATCTTTATCACTCAGTCCAAATATGTCAAAGAGGTGTTGAAGACCTTTGGCATGGAAGATAGCAAACCGGTTGGTACACTGATGGTGACCGGTTGTAAACTATCCAAAGAGGATGACTCTGCATTGGTTGATGAGAAGGAGTACCAATCAATGATTGATAAGTTGCATTATGTAGTGCATAGCAGAACAGATATTGCACATGTAGTTGGCATTACTGCAAGGTTCTAGAAAAGTCCAAGAGAATCCCACTTGGTTGCATTCTTCCATGGTGGTAGACTAGTCTCATGGATGAGTAAAAAGCAGAGTTGTATCTCTTAGTCTATAGCGGAAATGGAGTATGTTTCAGCTTTCATGAACTGCACTTAGACAATTTGGATGAAGCATGTATTGAAAGGCTTCAATGTTCCTGTATCAGAACCGGTAAGTATATTTTGTGACAATACTGGCACAATTAATATCTCCAAGAATATAGTTTTACATTATAGAACCAAGCACTTTGAGCTTAAGTATCATTTCTTAAGGGAAAAGGTTTAGAACAAAGAGATTGCACTAGAGCATGTGTCCAATAAGGGGCAGTTAGCAGACATATTCACCAAGCCTCTTCCAAAGACTACATTTACACACTTAAGAGGTGAATTAGGGGTACTACCCCTTCAAGAGGTGAACTAAAGGTATATGCTCCACATCAGTCATGTATTGCATAGTCAAATCTTTCTTCAGGATTGATGTGTTGAAGGATGCTACTCCTCAGGGTGAGTAGCATAATGGAATCAAGAAGCTTGTGCCTCCAATTTGGCATTGTTGTCAAAGGGGTAGAAGATGTAAAGTGGTGAAGATATCTTTGGTGAAGTGGAGAGATATCTTTGTATATTGCCATTAATGCCAAAGGGGGAGATTGTTAGCATTATGTGAACTGGTATGTGACATTGTATGTTGTCACTGATGTCAATATGTTGAAGAGGTATGAACTGGCATATGTGAGAACTGGTATAACACTGTGAACCGACATTTGTGCCAAAGTGAAGTGGTGTGCTTGTTCAAGGTGATCCGACATATGGTTATAGGAACCGACACATGGAAGCGTCGTATGACTACCAGTTGGTAGTCTCAACTTCAAGGATTCTGGTTGAAGTGATTCAAGCCTATATGGCTCAACTAGTGATCTTTATGTGATGAGTAAGCAGTATAACAAAGAACAGATCATGTTGCCACTTCAACCTTTTGTGCGTGAAGGATCTTGCATGAAGAAGACTATCCCTATCTACCTCGCAAATGTGCAAAGTTTGTAAATGGTGAAAATGCATGATGGATTATCAGCTGCCATGAAATCGGTGGATAATGAACGATGGAGAATGTCTTGAGATTTATTCAAGATTTGTTGCATTTAACACAATATGATCAATGATCTGGATTGAACTATTTGAATTCCTTAACCTAACAGGTCTACGGTTTAGGGTTTATGCTACCAACCTATCTATTGTCCTACAAGGTCGATGTTGTGATTCTTTCAGAGGTTGTTGGCAAAAGCTGTGTGTGAGTATCCAACAGAAGGGATACGAGATCATTGCCAGACCAGAGGAGAGAATTTATACCTACAGAGTGTAAGTGCAGAAGGTGAAGGGGAGCTTAAGAGAATCTGCATTGGCATTGAGTGTTGTTACCAGATCATTGTAATACCTATTGATCTCTAACCACCTCAATAGTTGGAAAATCCTCTAACAGGGTAGCCTTAACCAACTTCCTGTAAATCCCTTAACAGGGTAACTCAAAGTTATTAAGATCTGGAAAGCTAGAGAGCTTTGAAAAACCTTTAGCTATTGAGTTCTTGAAATCCTTTAACAAGGTACCATTAACAGGGTTTAACCCTTAACTGGGTATTGTAGCCATCCCTTAATCGGGTGATCTCTAACAGGATCGGTTCCTAGCAGAACCTTTTGTAATGTCTTTAACTAGACAAGGCTTCTAACAGAGCGGACTTCCAAAGAGTTCAACAACAAGCTTGTGGGTATTCATCCCCACTGTGGTTTCTCCCAGTTGGGTTTCCACATGAAAAATATGTGTGTCATGTGTGATGCTTTTATCTTGTGATGCTTTGTTATTGCCTATTAAGCATATGATGGTTCTGTGTTTTATGCCTGATAATAAAACATGTTGAACTAGCTATTGTGAAGATATGATGATAGAGTAGTTGTTCATGCATAAGGGTGAAATGGTAGTGTAGTTTTGAGTTGAGTGGAAAACTCAGTGAGTAACCGGTTTATGATTGTTTTAGTTGTTCTGAGTTTTACCGGTTGTACTCTATTTCAAACCATTGTCACTATTTGCTAGTCATTTGGAGTAATTGCTGCTGAACCAGTTTAGGTCTGTATTTTATCTATACTGATTCATTCCCCCTCTCAGTACCGGTTTTGTACTATTCATTCATCACTAAGTTATCATACCGATAGTAATGCCATGTAGATGTGAAGTGGCAAACTTGTACAGGTTGGTGTAGATTATTGATGAGGTAGTTGGGAGTTGGTCCAACATTAATGGTGACTATGAAGCTTGAGGGATGATTGCAGAGGGGTTGTAGCTCGAGATAGGATGGATTTGACCATATCCATGGCATGCATTAATCGATTCAGATTGTCTTGATGTAGATCGGAGTTGGTGAGGCAATCCATTGTGCCATTAGTGGTGATTGACCAAAGGGTATGCCAATAGATTGATTGTAGGTTGCTAAAATATGAAGGCATGTTCTAGAAGGAGCAAGAATGGTGGATATGTGTAGGTAGACAACTTTGCGTTGTGATTTGATTAGATTTGATTGGATTCAATGCACCTCGTGATCAGTGGAGAAAATTCTAACTGACTATGATTTGAATTGGCTTTTGGCGGGAAGAATAGGATATAAATATGCAAGCTAAAGAGATCATTAAGTATTGTTGAACAGAACAAGATAGAGCTATTGCATGTGAGAGAAGATCAGTCAAGTGCTCATCAAGGAGATAAAGAAGAGACTAAGTGTGAGGGTGATTGAGGTGGAAGTGTTCAATCGGTAGAAGCGTAGAACCGATAGTGTCCATACAAACAAAGAAGAAGAACAGGTAACTACAAAGAAGGAAAAACATAGAACTAGCCGAGTGTATTACCAGTGGAGAGCAACAGAGTAGCTAAAAGAAGTGAGAACCGATAGAAAGAAAGGTGAACTGGTAAAGTAATGGCAGCAAAGAGAGAGGTGTACCAATGTAGTAGAGAAGGTGTCTCATTGACAGAGTAACGTATATGAAATGGTTACAAGATTCACTTGTAACAGAATAACTACTTTTGTATTTGATGATTTCATTATGCTTTCAGAATAACTAGAGGCTCCGCTCTAGGTCTCAAGGGATAACTAAATGATAACCTTTCCTTTTTCTTTCGTCTTATCCCACGTGAGTTCACCAACCCTCTTCTGGCAATGCAGGATGAGAAATATGAAAGACTTTTACAAAGTCCTCAAGCTTCCTGCCTTATTCTCATGGCTCAAGAGTGGCGTGGGGCCCAAGCTTTTCAAATATAAACATTTTCACGATGATTTATGAAATGATTCCTTTTATTTTCACAAGTCATCATTCTTGTATTTTTTTTAGATTAATTGAATGATTTAAGCAATTTTAAGTTCACTTAAAATCATTATTTTACCCTACACAACCTTTGCATATCTCCCTTTACCCCATGGGGTAAACAAGATTTTGAGAAAATCCTCCCATTTTGTAATCATAGGCTTTATACATTTTACTGGGGTCACCATTTCTGTGCAAAACTCTTAATTCTTAAATCAAATGATTTAATAAAACTTGGTCATTTAAATCAAATAACTAGTTTAGCGAAATTGGTTTACTCCCCTTGTAATCATCAAACTGATTTTTCCATTTAATTTCACACCATAGCCCCCTTGCATTTTAAATATAATATTATTTTAATCAAAATGATTAAAATAAAAGATATTTAACCATTTAAGACTTTGTAGTCATATTGTGTATCAACCCTAGTTGAGCTCCAAAGTGTGTCTGACTAATTTTTTTTTCTAAATAACTAAATTGCTAAAAAAGGCACTGATTCTTTGACCTGAAGTCTCTGGGAATCGAGAAATTGAACCCATAACCTTTAAATTTGACTTTTATGCAGCCCTGGATTTTGGCCCTAAACACCTAAGTAGCTCCTAAAATGAGCTTCAAAAACTAACCCAAATGCCTCATTAGGGTCTGAAACCTGGCACACTGAAAGACTACAATACTGAGAATTTGGGGCATCTGATGGATCATCATTACAACATTCAAGGAGAAATTTATTCACTGTCAAAGTTGCCTACTTAGGCTTTTTGAATCTGAACTTTTGAAATGAAACTAAGTAGTATTTAAAATCTGATTTAGAAAAATATCAAATAAATGCTTTAGAAGTTGTCACTTGGCACACTAGTAGATGAATATACCCTAAATTAGTGTGTAAGAGGGTTTGTCCTGATTAGGTCACATGTGGTATTTATTAACATTCAAAGTTGGCTTCTCTGAAAATTTGGACAGCGCAACTCACAAAACCCTAAAAAAAGTGTGTTTGGAATGTGCTTCAAAAACTGAGCAAATGACAAGTTGGGGGGCTACAGATCTGGGATAAGGCAGATAATTATTGGTGCAAGAGCACCTAACACAAAAACACAAAATGAGTCTATAAGAGGATAAATATCAATTCATAAGTATATTAAATTACATTTTCATTTGTAATGTCATTTTGAGTCAATACGAATCAATATGTAAGGCTAAAAGAGCCCATTGTAATGAGTTGTCCAAGTTGTCCTAATAAGGTCTTGACTTAGTCATTTGGTAAAACTTGTATAAAATATCCCTGGATGGATAAAATGGTGACAAAAATACATTATTATTCCATCCTAATATGTTTTGAAGGTTATTTTGAAGGTTTAAAGTCATTTGAGTCAAAAGTTGTAAAAGTTGTAAAATGCAACTTTTCAAAAGTTATAAAAAGACCAAAATGGGAAGTTCTATGGTCATAAGAGGAAGCTGGGTAGTTGTAACATCCATGTGAATATTAAAAGGATATAAATCATCTATAAGGGTCATTCATAAGAGGATGTAAAAATTGGAGAAGGAATTGGAAAGCATTCGAAACATTTTGGTATGATATTTTCATTGTTTCAATCTCTTGTTTTGTGGTCTTGAAAGTTTTCCTCTTGTTTCCAGGCCTTTTGTGGCTATGTACAACCTAGAAACAAGTGTATTTATATCATGATAGTGTAGTATATTGAATAATATTTCTATTTCTTTTGGTTTGAGTTGATTTCATGCATTTTTTAGAAAGTTATGAATGTTTCAGTGAAAACCGTTTGGAACTACCCAAAACCCTGATTCACGGCAACCAGTTTTGGAACAATCATGATAACTTTCGATGTCAGCATTGGATCTTTCTATAATTTTGAGGAAATTTTTATAAATATAATTTCTAGAATTTGACCGGATCGATTGGCTGGCTAAATAATAGTGTGAGAGTTATTAATGTCTGTTCATGACTATAATTTCATGACCAAAATAGAGTAAATTTCATAGTTTGGACAAATTATTGGTTTTCATTTGTAAGAAATGAATAGATGAAGGGTTTAAATGATTCATATTTAATGCATAATATATGGATCTACAATAATTATGGACTCATATCTATGGAGAAGATTTGATAATGGTTATTTGTTTGATGATTTTGTTGGGAAGTATATGACAATGCCTCTAACATGTTGGAAGATTTGTGTTGATGATTGAACTTCATGAATGATTTGAGGTTATTGGTTGGATTTTCATGAGGTTAATGGTTATGAAAAGCAACATTGATGGCAGCCATACACACTCCATTGGAAGGACATGAAGATTTCTTGAAGGGAGATTGCAGCAGCATATAGATAATGAAAAAAAGAATGAAGAGGCATGAAGAGATAAAGATTAATGAAGAAAAAGGTGAAGATCTCACTCAAAATTTTCTTGCAGGTTATTTTTCAACCATGTTTCCAAGGGACTTGAAAACTTTTCAGAGTCAGGAGTATGGTGCAAGAGCACCTAACACAAAAGCACAAAAGGAGTCTATAAGAGGATAAATATCAATTCATAAGTATATTCAGTTAAATTTTCATTTGTAATGTCATTTTGAGTCAATATGAATCAATATGTAAGGCAAAAAGAGCCCATTGTAATGAGTTGTCCAAGTTGTCCTAATAAGGTCTTGACTTAGTCATTTGGTAAAATTTGTATAAAATATCGTTGGAGGGATAAAATGGTGACAAAAATACATTATCATTCCATCCTAATATGTTTTGAAGGTTATTTTGAAGGTTTAAAGTCATTTAAGTCAAAAGTTGTAAAAGTTGTAAAAAGACCAAAATGGGAAGTTGTATGGTCATAAGAGGAAGTTGGGTAGTTGTAACTTCCATGTGAATATTAAAAGGATATAAAACCTCTATAATGGTCATTCATAAGAGGATGTAAAAATTGGAGAAGGAATTGGAAAGCATTGGAAACATTTTGGTATCATATTTGCACTGTTTCAATCTCTTGTTTTGTGGTCTTGAAAGTTTTCCTCTTGTTTCCAGGCCTTGTTCAGCTATGTACAGCCTGGAAACAAGTGTATTTATATAATGATTGTGTAGTATATTGAATAATATTTCTATTTCTTTTGGTTTGAGTTGATTTCATGCATTTCTTAGAAAGTTATGAATGTTTTGGTGAAAATTGTTTGGAACTACCCAAAACCCTGATTCACGGCAACCAGTTTTGGAACAATCATCATAACTTTCGATGTCACTGTTGGATCCTTCTATAATTTGGAGGACAGTTTTATAACTATAATTTCTAGAATCTAAATAGATCGATTGGCTGGTTAAATAATAGTGTGAGAGTTATTAATGACTGTTCATGACTGTAATTTCATGACCAGAATAGAGTAAATTTCATAGTTTGGACAAATTATTGGTTTTCATTTGTAAGAAATGAATAGATGAAGGGTTTAAATGATTCATATTTAATGCATAATATATGGATCTACAATAATGATGGACTCATATCTATGGAGAAGATTTGATAATGGTTATTTGTTTGATGATTTTGTTGGGAAATATATGACAATGCCTCTAAGATGTTGGAAGATTTGTGTTGATGATTGAACTTTACGAATGATTTGAGGTTATTGGTTGGATTTTCATGAGGTTATTGGTTAGGAAAAGCAACATTGATGGCAGCCATACACACTCCATTGGAAGGAGTCACATGAAGATTTCTTGAAGGGAGATTGCAGCAGCATATAGATAATGAAAAAAAGAATGAAGAGGCATGAAGAGTTAAAGATTAATGAAGAAAAAGGTGAAGATCTCACTCAAAATTTTCTTGCAGCTTATTTTTCATCCATGTTTCCAAGGGACTTGGAAACTTTTCAAAGTCAGGAGTATGGTGCAAGAGCACCTAACACAAAAGCACAAAAGGAGTCTGTAAGAGGATAAATATCAATTCATAAGTATATTCAGTTAAATTTTCATTTGTAATGTCATTTTGGGTCAATATGAATCAATATGTAAGGCTAAAAGAGCCCATTGTAATGAGTTGTCCAAGTTGTCCTAATAAGGTCTTGACTTAGTCATTTGGTAAAATTTGTATAAAATATCCTTGGAGGGATAAAATGGTTACAAAAATACATTATTATTCCTTCCTAATATGTTTTGAAGGTTATTTTGAAGGTTCTAATGTCATTTGAGTCAAAAGTTGTAAAAGTTCTAAAATGCAACTTTTCAAAAGCTGTAAAAAGACCAAAATGGGAAGTTGTATGGTCATAAGAGGAAGTTGGGTAGTTGTAACTTCCATGTGAATGTTAAAAGGATATAAAATCTCTATAATGGTCATTCATAAGACGATTTAAAAACTGGAGAAGGAATTGGAAAGCATTGGAAACATTTTGGTATCATATTTGCATTGTTTCAATCTCTTGTCTTGTGGTCTTGAAAGTTTTCCTCTTGTTTACAAGCCTTGTGCAGCTATGTACAGCCTAGAAACAAGTGTATTTATATCATGATAGTGTAGTATATTGAATAATATTTCTATTGCTTTTAGTTTGAGTTGATTTCATGCATTTTTTAGAAAGTTATGAATGTTTTGGTGAAAACCATTTGCAACTACCCAAAACCCTAATTCACGGCGACCAGTTTTGGAACAATAATCATAACTTTCGATGTCACCGTTGGATCTTTCTATAATTTGGATGAAAGTTTAATAACTATAATTTCTAGAATCTGCCTAGATCGATTAGCTGGTTAATTAATAGTGTGAGAGTTATTAATGACTGTTCATGACAGTAATTTCATGACCAAAATAGAGTAAATTTCATAGTTTGGACAAATTATTGGTTTTCATTTGTAAGAAATGAATAGATGAAGGGATTAAATGATTCATATTTAATGCATAATATATGGATCTACAATAATGATGGACTTATATCTATGAAGAAGATTTGATAATGGTTATTTGTTTGATGAATTTGTTGGGAAATATATGACAATTCCTCTAACATGTTGGAAGATTTGTGTTGATGATTGAACTTCATGAATTATTTGAGGTTATTGGTTGGATTTTCATGAGGTTATTGTTTAGGAAAAGCAGCATTGATGGTAGCCATACACACTCCATTGGAAGGAGTCACATGAAGATTTCTTGAAGGGAGATTGTAGCAGCATATAGATAATGAAAAAAAGAATGAAGAGGCATGAAGAGATAAAGATTAATGAAGAAAAAGGTGAAGATCTCACTCAAAATTTTCTTCCAGGTTATTTTTCATCCATGTTTCCAAGGGACTTGGAAACTTTTCAAATTCGGGAGTATGGTGCAAGAGAACCTAACACAAAAGCACAAAAGGAGTCTATAAGAGGATAAATATCAATTCATAAGTATACTCAATTACATTTTCATTTGTAATGTCATTTTGAGTCAGTATGAATCAATATGTAAGGCTAAAAGAGCCCATTGTAATAAGTTGTCCAAGTTGTCCTAATAAGGGCTTGACTTACTCACTAGGTAAAATTTGTATAAATTATCCTTGGAGGGATAAAATGGTGACAAAAATACATTATTACTCCATCCTAATATGTTTTGAAGGTTTAAAGTCATTTGAGTCAAAAGTTGTAAAAAGACCAAAATGGGAAGTTGTATGGTCATAAGAGGAAGTTGGGTAGTTGTAACTTCCATGTGAATATTAAAAGGATATAAAACCTCTCTAATGGTCGTTCATAAGAGGATGTAAAAATTGGAGAAGGAATTGGAAAGCATTGGAAACATTTTGGTATCATATTTTCATTGTTTCAATCTCTTGTTTTGTGGTCTTGAAAGTTTTCCTCTTGTTTCCATGCCTTGTGCGGCTATGTACAGCCTAGAAAAAAGTGTATTTATATCATGATAGTGTATTATATTGAATAATATTTCTATTTATTTTGGTTTGAGTTGATTTCATGCAGTTTTCAGAAAGTTATGAATGTTTTGGTGAAAACCGTTTTGAACTACCCAAAACCCTAATTCACGGCGACCAGTTTTGGAACAATCATCATAACTTTCGATGTCACCATTGGATCTTTCAATAATTTGGAGGAAAGTTTTATAACTATAATTTCTAGAATCTAACTGGATCGATTGGCTGGTTAAATAATAGTGTGAGAGTTATTAATGACTGTTCATGACTATAATTTCATGACCAGAATAGAGTAAATTTCATAGTTTGGACAAATTATTGGTTTTCATTTGCAAGAAATGAATAGATGAAGGGTTTAAATTATTCATATTTAATGCATAATATATGGATCTACAATAATGATGGACTTATATCTATGAAGAAGATTTGATAATGGTTATTTGTTTGATGATTTTGTTGGGAAATATATGACAATGCCTCTAACACGTTGGAAGATTTCTATAGATGATTGAACTTCATGAATTATTTGAGGTTATTGGTTAGGAAAAGCAGCATTGATGACAGCCATACACACTCCATTGGAAGGAGTCACATGAAGATTTCTTGAAGGGAGATTGCAGCAGCATATAGATAATGGAAAAAAGAATGAAGAGGCATGAAGAGATAAAGATTAATGAAGAAAAAGGTTAATATCTCACTCAAAATTTTCTTGCAAGTTATTTTTCATCCATGTTTCAAAGGGACTTGGAAACTTTTCAAAGTCGGGAGTACGGTGCAAGAGCACCTAACAAAAAAGTACAAAAGGAGTTTGTAAGAGGATAAAGAACAATTAATAAGTATATTCAATTACATTTTCATTTTTAATGTCATTTTGAGTCAATATGAATCAATATGTAAGGCTAAAAGAGACGATTGTAATGAGTTGTCCAGGTTGTCCTAATAAGGTCTTGACTTAGTCATTTGGTAAAATTTTGTATAAAATATCATTGGAGAGATAAAATGGTGACAAAAATACATTATTATTCCATCCTAATATGTTTTGAAGGTTATTTTGAATATTTAAAGTCATTCGAGTCAAAAGTTGTAAAAGTTGTAAAATGCAAGTTTTCAAAAGTTGTAAAAAGACCAAAATGGGAAGTTGTATGGTCATAAGAGGAAGTTGGGTAGTTGTAACTTCCATGTGAATATTAAAAGGATATAAAACCTCTCTAATGGTCATTCATAAGATGATGTAAAAATTGGAGAAGTAATTGGAAAGCATTGGAAACATTTTGGTATCATATTTTCATTGTTTCAATCTCTTGTTTTGTGGTCTTGAAAGTTTTCCTCTTGTTTCTAGGCCTTATACAGCTATGTACAGCCTAGAAACAAGTGTATTTATATCATGATAGTATAGTATATTGAATAATATTTCTATTACTTTTGGTTTGAGTTGATTTCATGCAGTTTTTAGAAAGTTATGAATGTTTTGGTGAAAACCGTTTGGAACTACCCAAAATCCTGATTCACAGCAACCAGTTTTGGAACAATCATCATAACTTTTGATGTCACTATTGGATCTTTCTATAATTTGGAGGAAATTTTTATAACTATAATTTATAGAATCTGACTAGATCTATTGGCTAGTTAATTTATAGTTTGAGAGTTATTAATGACTGTTCATGACTGTAATTTTATGACCAGAATAGATCAAATTTCATAGTTTGGATAAATTATTGGTTTTCATTTGCAAGAAATGAATAGATGAAGGGTTTAGATGATTCATATTTAATGTGTAATATATGGATCTAAAATAATTATGGACTTATATCTATGGAGAAGATTTGATAATGGTTATTTGTTTGATGATTTTGTTGGGAAATAAATGACAATGCCTCTAACATGTTGGAAGATTTGTGTTGATGATTGAACTCCATGAATTATTTGAGGTTATTGGTTGGATTTTCATGAGGTTATTGGTTAGGAAAAGTAGCATTGATGGCAGCCATACACACTCCATTGGAAGGAGTCACATGAAGATTTCTTGAAGGGAGATTGCAGCAGAATATAGATAATGAAAAAAAGAATGAAGAGGCATGAAGAGATAAAGATTAATGAAGAAAAAGGTGATGATCTCACTCAAAATTTTCTTGCAAGTTATTGGTTGGATTTTCATGATTCTCTGCATCAATTATATAGATAATCACAAGGAAATTTTTTTTTGAGGTGAATGGGGCACAAAATATGAACTGTCAAACTGGCCTTCAAATTGTTGTGACACTGTTCAGTTGCAAAATTGAACATTTTGTAAATGGAATCAACTTTGAAAACTTGTTAAATGAATTGATGGGACTTGGCCACTTGGCATGGGGTTTAAAAAATTTGTAGAGAATCACAAACAACTCTTTTTTTCTCTTGATGATCAATGGACAAAAATATATAATGCCTTAAATTGGGCTACTCAAAAAAAGTGTAGAAGGATGCAAAATGTAGACCTAACCTCAGGATCTCCAAAGGAGACTTTACAAATGGATCATAATTTATTTGAGGAAGATTCAAGAAGGCACATGGCATGTATATAAGGTGTATAAAAAATTCTTCAAGAGGAATTCTCATGACATTGCTCTGGTGCAAAAATATGAGCTCACCAAATGAGCTACTCAAGCTTGTTTAACAAGGCGATTCTGAATGCAGCTTACAAAATCTTGAGCTTGGGTCTTAAAAACTAGACAATTTTTTTGAATTCCCAATAGTAGCTCTTACTCAGGTATGCACACCGCTTGTGGGCATGGAAAGATCCCAGACCTCTAGGGAGAAAACCAGGTTCCTACTCCATTGGATGCAGAGTCAAAATAGGTGTTATTGTTGGTATTGTTTCATTGATGTCAACTAGTATGGGTTGACTACTAGTAGAAGAGATGTTTGTACAACACTATCATATAGGAGTACAAGATTAGATATCTTTGATATCACCTTGTGTTGTAGAACATCGGTAAGCTAAGGAAGAGAATGTTATTAAGATGAATGACCACCGAAGTCATCGATACACAAGTTAGTGTTTGACTTGTGTGGATGAAATGGATAGGTTACAAGTACAGTGTATCATCGGTAAATAAAGTAAGTCAATTGATAAGTGATGTGTTGAGATTAAGTAGTTGTCAACTAGCAAGCTCTTGACCAGTGTACAAGTAGGATGAGCAAGGTGCTTGAGTTGTTGTTTGTGATGAAGAGGCAGAATGTTACCTAAATCACATCAACACAGGAGGAGAATGATGTATAGGTCATGGGTACACTATGTGGTTTCAAAACAATAAGACTCCCATCGAATAAAGGTGCAGTCACCATGTGAAGCCACATGAGTGCATTGCAGGATGCAGATGACAAGGAATCACTACCACCAGTAAGTGGAACTTATCTCCTATTATGCAAAGTGTACATCATATTCTATGAGATAAGGAAGAAAAGGTAAAGGAAGGTGTTTGAAGACTCACACTGGATCTACTAGTGAATCAAAGGAATGCCTCAAGTGCATGAGATCGGGGATATGCACTGGACTAATAGGGAAGGAATGTTGAGTTGTTGAAACTAGTGAAGTGTGATGAGTTTTTTACTTTGACAAACCGGTTGAGATATGGTCTGAGTTGATCAAGAAGAAGGCAAGGCTGAGTAGATCCAGACAAAGGAAAATGGCCAGATTGAAGATGGAGTCTATTGAAGGTTGATGACATGGTGTCATCAAGAGTGTTTACCAGTATATAAGTCCACTGGTAATATGGATAAGGTACAGATGTAGAAGACTTCCCATCTGATGAAGATATGCATAAGGTAGGTTAGTGTTGATGTGTCTTTTATGCACATGCAAACACATAATAAAATACCTAAAGGTACCTTATCCTCTCTTGAACAAAGCTTCCGACTACTGAAGATCTCACCAAAGGATCAGTCGAAGTAACTCCAAGGTTCTGTATGTAGGATCTCTACTCATGGATAAGCTCTTTGTGGTATGATGTGATTTTGCTGGAATCACAAGGGGACTTACACTCGATGATTTGAACATCTGATTTTCTTTAAATTCTATTGGAACATAGGATTTCACTAGCCTAGATTTTTGAAAAAAGGAAAAAAGGATGAGGGGGAGGAAAGGATCTAATTCTGACACTAAGAGTGTAAGAGCAATGAATGACCTTTGATGAAATTCTAACTAAGTCTTGTTTTGACATCACAGGACCATCTCCACAAGGTTAGTGTGATCTTCGAAGGAAAGATTTATGATGTTCAAATCATCACTACAGGCATAGACACCATCAAGCTAATGCATGTCAATGAAGAAGCGACAATTGAAGTTAAGCTCAAGCTGAATGAATCTAGTTGACTACACAAGGCAAGTCTGCAATCAACAAACTTCTAGTAGTATGGATATACAAATTTCACCATCAATCAAACACATTTCTTTGACTCATCTAATAACATAAAATCAAATCTGAGAAGTATAGAGACCATGCAAATTGTTGAATCGACACATAGATTTCACCATTTCTTCAATGAAGTTTTACAAGTCTTTTACAACAACATCTTGGCAACAATCTTTGCCTTCTCTTGCTATTCTACTCTAATTGCTATTCTATCAACTGACTATTCACTATTAGCTAACTATTCACCTACTATCAACTATTGACTAACTATTAGTCTTTACAAATGAGGAGCCAGGGCTTATATGGCACCCTCAATACAATTCAATGGCTTAGATCAATTTGAGATCAATGGCCGAGATTTTACAATGAAAACCCTAATTAGGGTTTGTTACAACAAACTCAATTCTAGCCAATGAAATAATTGCATTATTTGGACACATGTCTTCTCTGGAATATTCAACCAATGGAGAATCGGAGTAGGTACATCGAATTTTGTGCCATCTCCCATGAGTCAGGTACATTGAATCTAGACACGCTAAGGTGGAACAATCCAACTGGAGGAGTGATGACTAGGATGCCACCTTGTCTGACACTTGCAACTTGGTAGATATTCAATTTGATGTTGCTAAGAAGCTAGCTTTAATTAGCTCTTCTAAAATTGTCAAAACGAACCCTTACTTTAACTTCCTTTGTCTTCGATGTGTAGGATGGATGGTGTACCTTTCCTTCAAATGCTGGACTAGAAGAGGTCATCCCTGATGATGCTGGACCAGAGAAGGTCATCCTTGATGATGTTGGACTGAAGAAGGTTGTCCTTGATGATGCTAGGCTGGAGAAGGTCATCCTTGTTGATGCTGGGCTGGAGAAGGTCGCCTTTTAACTACAAGACAAACAAAAAGATGATTAAGGACACATGATAAATTCATTCCAACATAGCATTTTCAACTTAAATCATCAACGAAAAGATATCAACATGAAACTTGCCCAAGATTTTCTCTAGGAACAGACCCTATAAGAATTTCACCTTGGACCCTTTGGAAGGGTCAATAGTGAAAATCTCATTCTTGACCCAAAATCATCATTCTTTCAACTTGAAACTTCTTTCCAAGGTAGAATCTCATCCATCATTGCCCTAGGAACAAGGTTTCATGTCCAAGAAAGGTTAAAAAGTAGGCTTATAAGGAATTTTGCTCTAGACCCTTTGGAAGGGTCAGGAGCAAAATTTCCTTTCCTAGCTAAAATCCTTCATTTCCACAACTTCCAAACACTCTTAAAGGGAAGATCATGTCCATTTCCCCTTTCAACATGCTTTGGGCATCACAATTTGGTCAAATAGGGAAGGAAATGAGGTCTAGGAGGATTTTCGCTCTGGACCCTTTGGAAGGGTAAGGAGCGAAAATCATGATTTGGTCTTGATTCTTCATTTTCCAACTCAAAATCACCTCAAGAGGTAGCTAAACATCATCCTTCACCCAAGGGATAAGGTCTTAAACCAAAACAAGGTCAAAAGAATAGGCTTGCAAGGAATTTCACTCTGGACCCTTTGGAAGTGTCAGGAGCGAAATTCACCTTCTTGGCTAGAATCCTTCATTTTTCAAAGCTTTCAAACATTTCCAACTTCTAAAAATGTCTACTCTTCCCTTCAAAATGCCTTGCAAATCAAAATTTGGTCAAATAAGGCCAGAAATGAGTCTTAGGTTGTTTTTCGCTCTGGACCCTTTGGAAGGGCCAGGAGCGAAAATCTTGATCTAGGCTTTAATTGCTCATTTTTCAAACTTCAATCTTCTCCTAGAGGCAAATATAGATTGTTTTCCACTTGAGGAACTAGGTTTTAAGCCCATTCAAGGTAGCAAATGAGGATTATAGTGAATTTCACTCTGGACCCTTTGGAAGGGTCAGGAGCGAAATTCCTAATCTTGGCCAAAATCCTTCACATTTCTACATTCCATCACCTCAAAAGGCAGAGACATGTTATTTCCTTCCCAAATTCTCCCATGAAACAAGGTTGGTATCCAAAACAAGGGAGCAAATGAGTCTTATGAAGAATTTCGCTCTAGACCCTTTGGAAGGGTCAGGAGCGAAATTCCTATTTTGGACAAGATCCTCACTTTTCAAAACACTTCTCAAGGCAAGAACATATCAAGACTCACGCACAAAGCCTAATAAACCAATGCCCATCCAAAACAAGGAAGGAAAATGAGAGTTATAAGGATTTTCGCTTTGGACCCTTTAGAAGGGTTAGGAGCGAAATTCCTCTCTTAGGCTAGAATCCATCATCCCAAGGTCTAAAATCTCCTCTCCAAGGCAAAGTTGCATCAAACGTTCTTAATTATGCCTCAAATGTCTACAAACTTGGTCAAGCTAATGAGAAAAATAGAGGAAATAAGAATTTCACTCTGGACCCTTTGGAAGGTCAGGAGTGAAATTCACCTGAGGCCATGATCCTGACTTCATTTTTTTGCATTTCTTCATTCAAACAATTGCTTTTGCCTTCATTCAAGCCTAAGAATGTGTTAGTTCTAGGTTTTGGTCAAAGTAGAATGTCTTATGGAGAATTTCACTCTGGACCCTTTGGAAGGGTTAGGAGTGAAATTCACTGTGGACCCTTTGGAAGGGTCAGGAGCAAAATTTGACATTTTGGACTCTCCGTTAGTATCATTTTACAAAATATAACATTTAAGTATAAGAAAGAAGACTTATACTTTAAGTTATATTCCATATATACTTTCAAGATGTCTAAGAGTGGTTTCGGACCTCCAGGAGTTATATTGCAAAACCTAGTTTTTGGAGGATTCTTTAGTTTTCTAGATAGTCAAATTTCAAGATCAGGACATTCCAGACCTAGCCAAATTTCAGGATCAGGACATTCCAGACCTAGCCAAATTTCAGGATTAGGACATTCCAGACTTAGCCAAATTTTAGGGCATTTAAAGATCAGGATGACATTTCAGACTTCATCACTGACCAACTTGAGCTAGCTCGGACCTTCAAGAATGACACCCACTCACAAAGCAAGACACAATTAGCAACGAGAGTAAAACCAGGCCCTAAGGAAGACTCTCAAAGAAACCCTAATTCTGGGGCCCTGTGGACTCACCCTAGCTCAAACAAAGCCTGTAATCCAACAATCCCCTCGACAACACTCATCTTGCAAAGGCTAATAGAAAAAACCCTAAAAGACCTTGAAAACAAACCCTAGATAGCAAAAATCAAGGGCCCCCATTTGAAATGAGGTGATGTGTGAATACATCACAGCAGTTAGCAAGAGTGCTAACTGGTTGAGTGTTTCACCAGAAGAGAAGCTAATTGCAATGTTGATAACAAACTGGTTTGACGTTTTAACCGGTAGGGTTATTAAGTCAGTAGATGAACCTGATAATGGAGTTGGTCGGTGATCCAATCCATACCAACATAGTTGTTTGAGCAGAGGTGGATGTTGATATGGATGTCGCATGGAGTCAAGGTGGTGGACAAGCAAGTAGCGGTAGATAGGGTGTGCATCAATGAGGTTGTTATAGAGTTGTTCGATATTTATTGTAGACCCCATAAATCATGAGAGGTCTTGCAGAGGTGTGCAGACCGAGGAAGGTTAAACATAGGTGATTGATGGGATGCATCGATCAATGCCAAGAGTCTAGGTGCACATTGAGGTTGGTGATGAAATATGTAAAACCAGTAATGGTGATTGATCTTGTGTCTCGTTGACTGACTGTCTATGGTTGCTAAACATAGAAAACATGTATTAGAAGACACAATAATGGTGAAGATGTGCAGGTAGCTATCTTGGAGATTGGATCGAATAAGATCTAATTGTATTTGGTTTTCCTCAAGGTTGATGAGGAAACCCTAACCACTTGGAATTTGAATTGGATTTTGGCGGGAAGACCGGGCTATAAATATACAAGCCAAAGATATTTTTAAGTGCTATTGAAGGGGAGAGTGTTTCTTATATAAGTAAGAGCAAATCAGTCAAGTACTCAATGATTATCTGGAAAGAGACTGAGGATGTGTGAGGGAGAAATGGGTTGAGAGGATCAACTAGAAATGGTGAAGAACTGGTAGTCTGCAAGAGAATCTAAGAGAGAAGTATATCGGTGGTGACCAAACTGGTAAAGAAGAGTTGCAAAAGAGTGTAGAGCGGGCAAGAAGAAACTCGCAGAAGATAGTACAGGTGGAGTGCAATAGAGAAATTGAAAGAAGAGAGAAAAAATAGAGATAGAACCAATAGAGGAGGAGAAGAGGATGAACCAATAAGGTTGCAATAAGAGATGAGATTGTAGAAGTGAGTGGGTGAGACAGAGAACTGACAATTAACTGGATAGAAAATCCAATAGTGAGATTTGTAAATGAGTTACAAAATCCATTTGTAACAAGGTTATTAATTTGTAAATGATTATGTGTTGTATTCACTGAGTTGTAGCTCAGTGCAAGGGTTGTAGCTCGTTGGGTTGGTGCCCTAAATCAGGGGTTGGTGCTCCCTGGGTTGGTGCTCCCTGGGTTGGTACCCTAAATTAGCGATTGGTGCCCTAAAAATTGTAATCAAAGATTCATTGTGAGGCTGGATTGGAGCAGTAGTCTCCAGTAGCATTTCTCACCAAGGTTTTTCCCATCTTGGGTTTTCCTCATATATGTTGGTGTTATGACATGTCCCTTTGTGTGTGATTGCATTTGTGTTGGTGTCCCCACTAACTAGTAAGTCTTCATTGAGTTGGATCTAAGAATTGGTATACTCATAGGATAGTTAAAGGGAAAAGTTTGAGAACCACTTCTTCACCCCCCTCTCAGTGGTGCATTGTGTCTAACAATTGGTATCAGAGCCTAGGTTCCCACTTAGATGAGATTTCTCCAACTTGGGTAGACTTTGGCTTAAGGACACAATGGATTGTTTAGTGTCAATCCCTATTGTAGTTTTTTATGGTTCAAACTAGTCTATTTGGAGTTGTAGAATAGAAGTATACCTATCCTCTCTAGGGTGTTATGTGTGGATGTTTGTTGTAAATGGTTGCCTTAGTAAAATCAGTCCTCCCACCGATTTAGAAGCAAAAAGAAGAAACTAGTGCAATGAAGTAGCTATGAAGGCTATACTTTGTGGGTTAACAAATGATGTCTCCTCATAGGTGGACAGATGCAGATTGAAGAAGCTCTATGAAAATGAGCCCACTACTGCAGAATTCGTCTATGATGATAAGATTATAAATGCATCTCATGAATCTGCAGATGATGAAGGTAGATCTACTAATAGCCATAACATTGAAGAAGAAGGAACCCACCTCTTCATGGCTCAATAATCAGATGATGAGAGGCACACATCTAAGAATGATCATGCGAATCACTCCTACCATCAAGATATGTTTGGCAATGATAGTGAAAGTAAAGAAGAAGAGGAAGGAGAAGTTGACCTTGAAGGAGAGCTTTTAAATGCACTTGAAGAACTCAGTAGAGTAAGAAATGAGTACAGACTACTCTAGAATGCTGCTATAGTGGAGCAGAACCAGTTGATAAATTGCCAAAAAATCTAGAAAGGCATCTCAGAGTTGATGTCTCACAAGGAAGACACCAAGGAGTGTTAGTGCAATGATCTAGCCTCTAAGCTAGAAGAAAAAGATAAAGAATATCAACATTTTCTCTTTGAAAAGACCTTGAGAAGTGTTAGGATGAGCTTAAGGTAAGGATCTAGTTTGATAGTAGCAGTGATGTCTTGGACAAGATGTTGAAGAAGCAACAACATGCCAAGGACATAGAGGGATTAGGAAGTGGTGCTGGTGAATGATCCACCAACAATGAGTTACCCCACAATGACATTTTTTTCATCTCCTCAAATGAAGAGAACAAGGGAAAGACCTTCACTATCTGGAATACTCCCTAAAAGAAGGTTGATCTAACCACAACTGGTGAATAATTGTAGACAAGAATGAAGATCGGCGTTGCAAGAAGGAGGAACAATGTAGATCCCAAATGTAAAGGGAAGATGGAAGAAGACAACAAAGAAGACCTCCTACTGGTAGAAGAGAAGGAAGTGTTACCACCCATAGGACAAATAAAGTGTGGGAGAAGAAGAGATCAGATGGAAGAGCTGCACAGAATGGACAACATAGGATCCATCCCCAGAGAAGCAGAAATGGAGATGCTAAACTGGTAAGATCTCCCCATGCATGGCAGAATAAATATGTAGGTCATATGCCATCCTTTACTAGTTATTCCTTTGCATGTAATGGCTATGGCCATAGGGAAGAAGAATGTAAAAAGGGATCTAGAAAAAATTATCTAGGATCTCATAGACATCATGCATATGATAAAAATGTATCCAGGAGTAGATACATGCATGTTCCCTCTCCCAGTTATGCAAATATTATTTGTTATAACTGCAATGGAATTGGCTATAGAGAGTTTGAATACAGGAAGAGGATCTTGCAGTCATAAGGAGGCCAATACAAACACTATGCGTGGTAGAAAAGTAGATATAGAGCATATGAAAGTCAGAGACCTACATGGAACCAAAGAAGAAATGTCCCTACAGGAGCAAGAGGTCCATCGGTTTCAGTTGCTACTCACAACAACATGACCAAAAGAAGAAGGCCAAACCAACATGTTAAAAGGTTCCCCATTCATGAATTTGTTATGAATGTTGTGTGCTACTATAGCACTACCTTTGGTTGTGATGTAGATTTTGAAAATGAGAGGACCCATTAGTAGGAGAAGAAAAGACCTCTCCTAAGACTGAAAGTGGGAAGAAGAATGAGACCAAGCAAGTATGGATGAAGAAGACCATGGACTGGCACCATGCATTCAATACGCAGGTGATATCTCCTAAGGCCTAAAGGAGATGCAAGACCTTAGGAGGAGTAGTATATTAAACTAGATCATTCACCCCCTCAGTGAAGAAGGACACCTGGAAGAATAAAGTGGTGTCGGTATGAAAGATGGAAATGAGAAGATAAGTGAGTGTAGTGGCTACCTGGGATACACACCTATAGATTAGTGTTGGATCACTACTACTATGTCAATGTATGACAAGATAACAATTGTTATCAGATACAAGGTGACACAAAATGTCACAAGTCATAGGAAGGTGCTCTGGTAGTGATAATGGACCGGCATAGGAAACTGGTATGTGCAGGATGTTACCGACATGAATGTTATATAGGTACTTGTAGGTTATGTAAGAAGATGAAGTTGGAGATCATTGCATTAGCCTTGATAACATGGAATGGGAAGTTATGTCTCAGGTGGTGTTGATGAATACCTAAATGACATATGTTGGCCCGGTGGTTGATCATGCAAGAATGTGTGTTCTAGGGCTAACCGGTTTAATTTAATTTATGGCATGATGATGTCATTGTATGGCATTGTGAATATCTAGGATCATGTCATAGGTTGTGGTGGATATGATGGAGCTAAAGATCATTAGATGATCACATATGCACAACTCAACTAGTATATGGAGTTGATTGGAGCCCTGGTATTGGACCTAACAAGCAATAATAACTTGAGGTGTATGACACAGGGGGAGTTCAAGTGTTTATGAAGCAGAGTTGGCATACTTGAACTTGTGAGGATATTGACTTCCCAAACTATAGTTAATGGAAATTGCAATAGGAATACCCAACATAATCTTATGGTCAAGGGTATCTACTTATCATTTGGCTGGTTATATTCATAGTACAATCACATTTAATTGTAAAGAAATTTGGGATCAAAAGGGAGGTAATGCAGTTGGACCAACAGGTACGTAGTATTCACTGACACACCCTTCTACAATTGTGCTCTAACAAATAGTATCAGATTTGCATGATCAATTGGTGTGAGTTGATGGTTGAGCCCTCCATCTCAAGTGTTGTGACTTGAGAAGATGTAACAAGTGGTATCAAAGGAGGAGATACATCCAATGAAGATAAAGGGGGATAAATAATTCTATCAATCACCGATAAAATACAAGGAATGATATCATGATAGTTCCCTCTGCCATTGTTGTCAAAGGGGGAGAAAGATCATGTAGTATACCACATACTAGATGTGTTAGAATCCATGGATTATACAAAGGGGAAGATTTGGATAACACAAAGGAGGAGAAAGACTATGTAGTATGCCAGATACTACATGAGTTGACATCAATTCCAAAGGGGGAGATTGTTGGCATTGTATTGTCATTGATATCAACCAGTATGGGATGACTACTAGTAGAAGAGATGTTTGTGCAACACTATCATGCAAGAGTACAAGATGAGATATCTTTGACATCACCTTGTGTTAGAGAACACCAGTAAGGTAAGGACCAAAATTTTATTTAGATGAATGACCACCAAAGTTACTAGTACACAAGTTAGTGTTTCACTTGTCAGGATGAAATGGACAGGTTACAGGTACAGTGTATCACCTATAAGGAAAATATGCCAACTAATAAGTGATGTGTTGACAATAAGTAGTAACCAACTGGAAAGCTCTTGACCAATGTACAAGCAAGATGAGCAAGGTGCTTGAGTTGTTGTTTGTGATGAAGAGGTAGAATGTTACCTAAATCATAGTAACACAGGAGGAGAAGGATGTATAGGTCACCCATATGCTGTGTGGTTGCAGAACAACAAAACTCCTACTGGATAAAGGTGCAAACACCATCTGAAGAGATGTCTGGCAATTAATGTGCCCACACTAGATCACATTTTCTTATTGCACAAATAGGGAGGCCACATGAGTGCATTATGAGATGCAAGTGACAAGGAATCACTACCACTAGTAAGTAGAACTTATCTCCTATTATGCAAAGAGTCCATCATAGTTCTGTGCGATAAGGAAGAAAAGGTAAGGGCATGTGTTTGAAGACTCACACTAGATCTACTGGTGAGTCAAAGGAATGTGTCAAGTGCATGAGATCAAGGATATGCACTAGACCGATAGAGAAGGCATGTTGAGTTGTTGAAACTGGTAAAGTGTGATGATTTTTTCACTTTGACAAACCGATTGAGGTATGGTATGAGATGATCAGGAAGAAGGCAAGGTTGAGCAGATCCAGATAGAGGAAAACAGTAAAATTGAAGATGAAGTCTATTTAATATTGATGACATGGTGTCATCAAGAGTGTCTACCAAAATGTAATTCTAGTGGTAAAATGGACAAGGTGCAGATGCAAGAGACCTCCCATCTGATCAAGATATGCATAGGGTAGGTTAGCAAGAGTGCTAACTGGTTGAGCGTTACATCGAAAGAGAAGCATATTGCAAGGTTGATAATAGACTGGTTTGAGGGTTTAACCAGCAAGGTTAGTAAGCCAGTAGATGAACCTGGTAATGGAGTTGGTCGATGATCCAATCCATATCGACATAGTTTCTCAAGCATAGGTGTATGCTGACATGGATGCCACATGGAGTCAAGGTGGTGGACACACATGCAGTGGTAGATGGGGTGTGCACCGATGAGGTTGTTACAAAGTTGGTCAATATTTATTGTAGATCCTATAAATCATGGGAGGTGTTGCAGAGGAGTTGCAGAGGTGTGCGGCTTGAGGAAGGTTGAACAGAGGTGATCAATGCGATACATCAATCACTACAGAGTGTTTAGGTGCAGAATGAGGTTGGTGATGAAATCTACAGAACCATTAATGGTGATTGATCTTGTGTCTTGCCGAATGATTTTTTGTGGTTGCTAAACATAGAAAATATGTATTGGAAGGCACATTAATGGCTGAGATGTGCAGGTAGTTGTCTTGGAGAGGAGATCAAATAAGACCTGATTGGATTTAGTTTTCCTTGAGGTTGATGAGGAAACCCTAACCGCCTAGAATTTGAATTAGCTTTTGGTGGGAAGACCAAGCTATAAATAAGAAAGCCAAAGATATTGTTAAGTTCTACTGAAGGGGAGAGTGTTGCTTCTGTGAGTAAGAGAAAATCAATCAAGTACACAATGAGTATATGGAAAGAGACTAAGGGTGTGTGAGTGAGAAATAGGTTGAGAGGATCAACCAACAATGGTGAAGAACCGGTAGTCTATAAAAGAATCTGAGAGAGAAGTATATCGGTGTTGACCAAACCGATAAAGAAGAGTTGTAGTTGAGTGCAGGGTAGGCAAGAAGAAACTGGCAAAAGATGGTACAGGTGGAGTGCAACAGAGAAGTTGATAGAAGAGAGAATAGACAGAGAGAATCAGTAAAGGAGGACAAGAGGCTGAACCGATAAGGTTGTAGCAAGAGATAAGATTACAATAGTGAGTGGTTGAGATAGAGAACCAATAGTTAACTAGATAGAAGATCTAGCAGTGATATTTGAAGATGAGTTACAAAATCCATTTGTAACAAGGTTATTAATTTGTAAATGATTATTTGTTGTATTCACTGATTTGTAGCTTGCTGCGAGGGTTGTAGCTCCTTGGGTTGGTGCCCTAAATCATGGGTTGGTACTCCTTGGGTTGGTGCCCTAAATTAGGGTTGGTGCTCCTTAGGTTGGTGCCCTAAACATTGTAATCAAAGAATCATTATGAGGCTAGATTGGAGCAGTAGTCTCTAGTAGCATTTCTCATTGAGTATTTTCCCATCTTAGGTTTTCCTCTTATATGCTGGTGTTATGAGATTTCCCTTCGTGTGTGATTGCATTTGTGTTGGGCTCCCTACTAACTGGTAAGTCTGGATTGAGTTGGATCTGAGAACTGGTATACTCTCATACCCCCTCTCAGTGGTGCATTGTGTCTAACATTCTCTGCCCCAAATTGTTGTGGCTTTAGGATCAAACCATATATGATGGCCCAAGACCATCTGAAAAGATCAAAAAATGCTTTCCTCTATCAAAAACATTGTTCTCCTCAGACTGTATTGAAGCAAATCTAAAAGTATAGTTGGGATGTCATTGATCAAACATGTTGGCATCTCTTCCCCAACCAACAAATTGAATACTATAAGTGCACTCATCATTGTTGAACCTCTAAGGCTTTTCACAAACTGAAAATACAAATCATTATGTGACCAAAACAAATCATGCTCACCAAAAAACACACTTTCAATATGAACACAACATTCATCATGATTCAAATCATTGTCACACTCAAGAAAGACACCTCCCGACTAAAAAAAAAAAAGGGCTCATATTCTGACATACAACTATGCATATAGGCCTCATTTAAATTATTAGGTTGCCCATCGAAAGAGGAATTCTCAATAGAACTCATCTTTATACCATACACCTTAGGAAAACTTTTATCAAGAAAAGAAAAAGGATCATAATCGACCCTCTCATGCAACTACAAATCATCAAACTGAAGACAAACTTCAACCTCTAACTCTAAGTCCCATTTGATGTCATTCACATCAGCAACTTAGATGCATGCTGAATCGACACATTCATTCATCCAATATCCCTCATATGCATGCATTTCATCTTCCCATCCAAACAAGAGCTCATCACCGTGGAGATCAACACACTAGATTGGGGGCTTACATCTATTTTTTAAATTGGATTCATCATCACAGTCTCCCATCCCATTACAAATTTGATCATTTCCATCAAAAGACACCTCCCCCTCATATGCATCATCCTCACAAGGAGTTCCATCATTAGCATCAGCTATACATGTATCTTCAAAATAAAAAAACTAATTCTTTATCATCATGCACATCATCATTATCAACACATGTGTCATAGTCATACTCAAACGATCCAATGCACTCAAGTTCTTCATCCTCCTTCATATCAGTTGATTCAAACATGGGAAGGATATTAATATTAGGTGCATTGCATGTTGCATCATAAGAGACAACCTCACTGTAAAATATCAAAGCAATAGGGTGCAAAAAAATCTTCATTTTTTTCAAGTGCATATCTTAGGTACTCCACTGCTAGCAAGTCTAAGATGCCTTAATTGCTGATAGAACATGTGTCACATTGTTCACTCATGTGTCCCATACTATTTTCATCTTCAACTGAAAACCCATTGGATTCATGAGAGCATATATATATATCATGTTACAGGAGATTGCATCTCCAACAACCTTCTCAAAATCACAGTTGCCATCTAGAAAATAATGTTGACCCTATAGATGTTATACAAATTTATTTAGGATCTCATGGCATTCACTTTCAAGTTCATTCTCTTCAACCAATTTATGTTCATACACATTGTCTTTTTCATATTGATCATATGACTGGCTTTCAATAATGCAGGGAGAATTGTTATTAACTTGTGCATCCTCATCACACTCTTGCTTGACCTTGTTATTATCAGCATGCAAGCTTTCATTTTCTAGTTGCATCTTAGACTTGAAATCTTCAAACATGTCTATCCATACAATAAGTTGATCCATACTAGCTAGTTTTGAACTCCTTGGCCAATGAACAACATTAGGTTCGTAGACTTGAAAAAATGAGTCTACCCATTTGGATTATTGAAGCATGAATCTCATTGGGACACTTTGAAGTGCTTCCAAAATCTGGACAATAGCACATAAGGTTTCTCACCCACTTGTTTCTTCATGTCCAACTGAGTGCTAACATACACCATTGGGTTCTCAACATAGAATCTTTTTTCTTGTGCTATTTGGGGCTGATAAACTTGCTCATACTGCTGGAAAGTATAAGCTAGGACAACAGGGACATACATGCTTTGAAATGTGCATTTGACACTTGACACATGTTGCTCTTATGCACACATTATATCCTCACATGTTGGAATATTCTGAGAAATAAGAGGTTGCTCATAATTGATAGCATCATAAACAAATATTTTTTGGAATATCCTCTTGAAACATTCCTGAGACAGTATGCTTTATGTTGCTAGACTTTCATATCGGTCCTTTGCACCATCTTTCAGTGATCTCACAAAGAACTTCATGACTATATTTTCATTACAAAACTGAAAGTCTTCAACAAACTTGTTGAATGACTGAATATGGTGGGCTGGTGATTCAGATTCTCATGCATGAAACAAATGCACTTGATCCTTAAATTCCATGAGGAAGGGATGTGGGTACCACTCAATGTTGCTGAAACTTAAAAGCCTATGCCTCTTAGGGATGAACACCCTTCTAAGTGGAAGTTGAACTTGTTGATTATTCATTATGCCTGGGACAACATAATGACCATACATATTTCTTGTATTTACAAGCTTCTCATACAAACTTTGCAGTCACACATGACTTGATAACACTTTACAACAAGATCTTAGGCAAAAGAAATACATAAGACCAAATATCACACTTAAGACCTTTTGAATGGACCTATTACAAAGATTGCATACTTCTAATATAAGCATATAACTAAAATATTAAACCAAGAAGTATGCAAATCTGAAAATAAACTTTGTCCCTTTCACTTAGTGCCACAACACTGAATAGGGAGCTCTTTTCAAAATTAAAACTTTTATGGTTTTCAAAAAACTTCCAAAAGAAGAATACCTGGAAAAAATGTAGCAACCACTCTCTTGCTTTAAAATGAGAACTCCTTCACAATTGGAGCTCTTCCTACTTTTTTATCAAGTTCTTTTTAGGATAGAGTCACCACCTCCTTGTAGAGGAACAAAGTTTGAACAACACAGAGCTATTCAAAAGATTTTATCATTCTGGGTCTTCTCCATCAGCAAAGTCATTTGACTTTCTTCACACAAGCTACTACAAGACACCTTCCAAGCTGAAAACCATGCAACCATAGACTCATGGGCAGCCAACTAAGCTTTAACAAGCTTTTCTTTTAAGTCTCTCCCCAACAAAGTCGCCATTCTATTGGTTCCCAAACCAATAGTCCCCGAGTCCCAGACGAATTTCCACTAACTCATCGACAAACTCGGGGAAGGGTTTTGGCCAACTTGACAAGATTGAGTCACAAGACCGAGATCTCCTGCTATTTTGGCTCTGTGAGACCAAGGCAGGTGAACCTATGCAATGTCCTATAACAATAAGCTTCAAATAACTCTTGACATTACATATTATAGCAGATCATCCCGATGAAAGATACAAAGGAAGATGGATAAACTCCTGGTTAGGGCTTTAACCTTAGTTTGTAAGCATCTAAGCACTCATTGAAAAGGTTTCTATACTATTCCTACTCCTAATGCTGAAAGGAAATACAGAAAACAAAAGATTTTGATTAAAGGAATGGTAAAAACAAATCCCATGACCAGTGTCGTATTAGGGCAACAGAGTCAACCCACAATGAGTAACGAATAAATCCAAATAGAAGGAACATAACCAACTAGTTCTAAGCACTAATGCATGACATTAACACCCTCCATTGAATCTTTCTTGCAACCATGCTTAGAGATTTTGGATATACAACATACCATTCCTCATTCTACCTTAGGCATTTTAATCTCTTCCTTGAAGAGAAGGTGAAAGACAAAATGATACTAAACTTGCTAGGACAAAATAAAATGATCCTTGATCATATATTTCATAAAATCAGGACAGTACATGAAGGAGATATCTTGAGAAAAAATCATAAAATTTATTTGTATACTGACTATATCTATTTGAAAACAAAATATTACATGTTGAGAATAAAAAACTCTAAACTCCTCTAACTTAGAACTATGTATGAAAGTTTGGCTTCCAGCACTTACAAAAACTTGCACTCAGAATCCTCTCTTTGAGAAGAGAAGAGAAAAAATATATTTCAAAGAGGAGAAAACCTAAAGAAACCCTAAAGGAAACTCTGAAAAGATTTGTCCTCCATCTTGAAATATGCACTATACTCTCATTGGTTGTCCTCTCTTCCTTGAGCCTGGTGAAGCCTTCGAAAATCAAGAAAAGATCCACTTGTAGTTGCTTGCTCAGTTCAAAATTTGCACCTTGTTCACAATTTGCCAAAAGTAAAACTTTCCACCCCTGCTGGATGATGTCAAAATCTAAAGATATGTCCTTTACAAGAACCTATCAACTCTGATTGAAAATTTCTGCTTTGCACCCTTGTCCACTCCACCTTTTGTTTTCTTGTCAAAGTTTTCCACAATTGGATCCTGCTTGTTTTTTACTGAAAAAAAATCACTTTTGTACCTCTGCCCTCAAAACTAAAAATCACCCTTTCTACACTTAAAACAAAAAACTTCCCCTTTAGATTGAAGTGACCTCTCATTGATTATTTTTTGCACACGTCTTAGAAAAAAAATCCTCATCTGATGAATAATCTTAAGATTAATGAAAATACCTCTTTTGTTGGATTTACCATCTGAGGCAGTCAATTTCATCTTTACAAACAACATTGCACCAGTACTTAATCTTAATGGGACAATTTATATCATACCTTTTGTGAAATCCCCACCACATGATATATTGAAAGATTCACAGTGATTTTCCCTTTTACTATCACCTCATCTCTCTTTGTGCATATTCTTCATTTCACAAGATATTTATCCATCCAATATGAATCACACCTCAAGACTCAAGCAGCAATAAGGTTTATGCTCCTACTAGTTTGCCATCTTGCCAAAGAAAGAGCTCCTTTGCAATCAATATCATTCTAGGTCATTTTCACTTCCATTTGTTTCCTATCAATGTTGTCATACAATCACCACATATTACACCATATACTGCAACTCCAATTTGCATGCTCATGACGTGATTATGGATTTTCATGAATCAATTTTGCAACCAGCTTGCATTGGAAACAATGCTACACCATTTTCTTAATATGTGACCCAACACTTTCATAGTCCACCTACCAAAATATCATTGTTTTATATCTATTCATTATATTTACTTACAGGCCTCCATATCATAGAAAATCTACCACCACGGAGAATTAGATCTTTGTGTTTCATTACCTCAATAGCTTTCCTTTGTATCTTGTCATAGAAATGACAAAGCCACCTGGTATATTGCAACAAACCCTATTCATTGATGCATAGAAAACTTCAAGTTGTGGTTATGGGAAACAAAACTATTTCCACGCAGCTTGAGAGCCTTTGGATGTGAACAAATAGAACCATGAACCTCCTCCCAACATTGTTTGATAGGATAGATTGTATGTTTCATAGTTGAAAAATATGAAACTTGAAGATGATCTGAAGGCTGCATGGGAAATCATCAAAGGACTTCAAGAAAATCTCACTATTGATAGGGACAAAAGAAGAGAACTTCATGAGAAGATACAGAGTGATGATATGAAAAATAAACTCTTAATGATCTTGTAAGCAAGATGAAGTAGGAAAACATAGCCATGAGGAATGAGATGCAAGATATGACTATGAGGTTTTGTAAAGACATTAAAGACCGAAAGAAGAATGAAGACGACTTGGCTAGGAAAATCAATGATGCTGGAAATTAAAATCTAAGACTCAATCATGAATATGATATGTTGAAGACAGATATAATTCAGTTGGACCATGATAAGATTGAGCTCATGAGACATAAAGATTTCTTGCAAAATGAGTTGGCTACTACAAATTGACAAAAGGAGAAATTCAAGAAAAGTTTAGAGGAACTTGCTGACATGCTGAAAAATCAGAAACCTAATGGAGATACAAATGGCCTTGGCTTTGAAATTAGTGAAAGCTCCGGTACTACATACAATCATGATCACAGTAAACCGGTAAGACAACCTAATGCCTACAAATTCAATGGAAAATGCTTTAACTATAACAAGTATGGTCATAGAGAAAATCTATGTAGATCTAGAAACTATCAGAACACCAATGCACCCATCGAGCAATGTTCTAAATGCAACAAAGTTGGTCATAATTCAGAAAATTACAGAATGAATGTAAGATGTTATGTTTGTGGAAGATTTGGACACTTATCTAATCAATGCAGAACACATACTGGTATAGGATATGGAAAAGTTATTCAGAAAAACAATGTGTCCTATTATGCTTGTAACAAGATTGGACATATTGTAAAATTTTATAGAAGTAAGGCATCGCCGACAAGTAACAAAGGACCTAGTTTGAAAGGTAAAGAGAAGGTTGAAGAGGTAAAACAATAATTTTCAAAACAATGGATTAGAAAGTCAGATATGAATGTTAAGGAAGTTATTCCTTCACCGGTAGAACAAAGTGTCAATCCACCGACAAGAGATTCTTCATCAAACTGAAAAGAAACCTTTTGGAGGTATGGCAACAAATTGAAAAACATGCTAATTTACCCTCGGGTGATGGTGAGAAGTTGAAATACTTCTTTACCGGTAGATATGTTAAGTTTCACTTAACCGACAAGCATTTAATGTGGTAGTTGAAGGAAATGACATTATAAAGCAAGTGTTTTGGCTTTTTCTTATTCACCGAGCATTCAAATTTCCTTAGAGCGCAAAAATCCTGACTGAAGGTATCCATAGGAAGAAGTGAAGCAAATCATTCAAGCATTCAAACCTAAAGGAAGATTAAGGTATTTATACAATGGCTTCCTCCTCTACACCCTATTGTAATTGAAGTTGTTAAGCGCCCTAGACCCGTATTTAAAATCATTCCCAAAATTGCGAAGAAAGATGATACCCTAGGAGATTTTTCTAAAATACGCAAAGGAGTTGCTTATGTTGAGGATCCTAGAATTTACAAACATTTTCATATTAAAGAACTAAGAGCTAAAGAGATAATGAACATGTATAGAACAATAATTTGTGATGTTAATGGAAATGTGAAACCGGAACATAAGATAGTTGAAACCCTAGGTTTTGTGGAGATTCTTAGTATCCCTGATTTTCTAAAGGATGTTATAAGGATTGTGTTAAGTAGAGTTCATGGGGAGTTCTTTTAGTTGGATTACATTCACAAGATAACAAAAGAGGCAGTTAGGGAAGTGACAGGCTTACCTTCCATTAGTAGCAGGCCTGACAAAAGTAAAAAGGTTCCAAATAACATTGTAATGACCCTAACTGGTGCAACCTTTGACAAGAGATCCCTGAGAGTAAATGATGTAAAGGATATCAATGTAAGATTAATTAGCATGATTCTTGGATACAAAGTTACACATGCCAATAGATTAAACTCTATTTCTAGCTTATGTATCAAAAGTGCTTATGACATGGTAAACAATAATGCAAAGATTGACATATACGAATGATTAAAAGATGAGCTAATAGACAATCTGAAGAAAATCAAAGGGGACAAGAAAGGGACATTCAGATTTGGAAACTTACTTGTATGCTTATTTCTATATATCACCAAGGAAGTTCCCTGTATTGGTAAAAAGGATTTTGGATTTGGCATACCGGTAGGAAAACAACTTCAGGATATTCTAAACAACATGGGAGATGAAAAGGAAAAGAACATAAATGAACATTTTTGGGCACTGAAGGCTAGGATGAAAACTAGGATAAGGCTATCTCAATCTATAGTTGACAAATATCAAAAGGAGATATGCTTTGTGATAAAGAAAGATGAAATATGGATGGAGGCAGTGGTTCCGAGGATAGTTTGGGTTACAGAGATGAGATATGAGGCTGATGAGAATATAATAGAAACTTATGCAAAAGCACTTCTAGAAGCCCTCAGAGAACTAGCATAAAATGTATTTGGAAATGCAGAAACAATTGAAAGAAACATTTAGTCACAGAAAAGAATAAAGAAAACTAAACAAATAGTTAGAAAAGGAACAAGGTAGGTAAAATCAATCAAGGAAGACATATTGAATAAAACTGGTATTAAGGAGAGTAACTTGGAAGGATTACAACCGGAAATGCATCTTTCACCAGTTGCTACCTCCTCTAATAGTGAAATACCAGAAGAATTTAAAAGGATAGAAAGAAAAATTAAACCCTCACTGGTACCCTCTCCTGCACCCAAGAGAACAAGACATAAACAACAAGTAGTTAGGGCTCTGACAAAGAAGATGACTCCAAGAAAGAAGAAAGTAAAACAAGTTATCCCTCCACTTGACAATCTTCTACATGAAATAACTAAAGATAGTAACTTATCCAACATTAGCAAGTTGTATAACACATTTTCAAATGAATAAAAAGAAAGCATAGAAAACAGTGTTATCCTACACCTGGATATCTACAAGAAATTTTTGATTGAGGTTGTAGATGATTTACCCAATGACTTGTATAGAAGGTTAGATGCTAAAAGGTTAGCAATTGTGGAACTAGACAAGAAGATTAAGAGAGAAAAACTACTTGCAGTTCACCTAGTAGATTCAACGGAAGAGATTGATGAACTAAAAAGTGAGGCAAATCGAACAGTATTTTCAACTAGTCACTAACATGTAGCATTAATGGTTGGCAGAGTAAATGAGATCACAGAAGATACAATAGATAAGTGGGATATATTCTTTGTTGAAAAGGAGAAACAAGAAGAGCTTAAATGACCAAAGACTTTTAAAGCCTATCAAAAACAAAAGGGTAAAGGTAAAGGTAAGGTAGGTGGACATCCGAGCATAAATATAACAAATAAATTTCCCCCACCTTCTTCTGATACTCCACCGGCACAAACTGTTGATACACCACCGACAACAGATAATGTTGAGAGTATGGAAACAACACATGAGGACACAAATCCTAATTCAGAGGTGTTGTATACAATGAATATTGACACACAGGAAGTCAACATTGTGGTTGATAAGGAGACAAGTGAGAAGAGAGATGTGGCAACTGAGCCACCGATAGAAGACATTGCAATCAAGATAAAGGTTGAGGACTTCATTGGAAACATTGAAATTGGGGTTGAGCAACAAACTAAAGAATCAACTAACCCCCTAGACACAGGAAAGGCAGGTACCACTATTATACATGCTAATGTATCTACTGAGCAACCGACAATTGATAGCACTAAAAAATCTGTTGAGATACTGGCTGTAGACATTTAAGAGGTAAACATAGAGAAACCGGTAGAAAACACTGAGTCACAATCAAAAAAACCGGTAGTGGAAAGCTCTGAGAAATAGACTAAGGTACATACTGAGAAATCATAAGAGAAGAAGGATGAGCTAAAAGTTTAGATAGAGACTATGCCACCAGCATCAACTGAGAAACCTAAACCCTTGCTAGTAGAAATACACACTCAAACTGACCTACCAGAGGTCACCATAATCAAAGAGGTTCCTCACATTGGCAGATTCCAGATTGTTAAGATAGCTGGTCAATGATCTAGTTCTTCACTGACAGAATTCCGGCCAACCAATGTAATAGAGGCATTGCTTGATTCAATTAAGAAATAACTGATTGCAATGCACTTGCATATAAGGCAATTGATGACACCATACCAACTTTGAAGATGATTGCACCCAAGTGTAACATAGAAAAAAAGATTCTTTAAACCAATTAGACACATTGTCTAAGTATATAACCAACAATCTACTAACAATTGATCAGATCAATGAGGAGACTTTCAGAGAGAAAATAAATAAAGAGAAGGAAAAATTGTTTGAGGAGACAGTAAAGAAGAGTAAGGAACATATTGATACAATATTACCGGCTCTAGGAAAGACAATTTTGGACTTCAAGAAATTGTACAGAGATACATGTAAGACAAACATTTTGATAGAGGATATAGATATAGAGATCAACAAAGCACAGAAGGAAATCAATAGTATTGCTAATAATTTAATAGGTTCATCAAACACCATATTGGTAGTAGAATAAGAAATTATCGGCTATGAAGAGAAAATTGAAAAACTTGAAAAAGATAAGGAGAGATTAAAGTTTAAGGAAAAGGAACTAAAATGCAGACTAGGTCCTAAACTAGATATCCTCATCTCTTTAGGAAAAGAGATTTCTGAGTCTCTTGTTCCAAGACTTAAAACATCGAAAGAGAAAATACACATACACACCAGTACAATCCAAAGGACAAAAGCAACACTAAAGGATAGTGAGAGGTTCTATAAGAGCCTAAATTTTGTATTAGCAGATCTGTATCAGATTGTAACCAACTGGTTATAGGGATTCAGACAGGAACTACACTCAATTGACATTGAGTGACAGCCTTTGTCATTGATGCCAAAGGGGGAGTAGTAGAGGATGAGAAAAAGGAGTAAGGATATGATAGAAGAGATCAATTACTCAGGGGGAGCACATAGTTTTGGTAAGAAAGCTTTGGTAAGACAGTTTTGGAGTAGACAGTTTTGGTAAGACATTTTTGGACAACACTTTTTGGACACTTTTTGGCTTTTTCTCATGAGTGTTGCTATCAATACCAAAGGGGGAGATTGTTAGAAAATGCACATTCCAATGAAAAATTGTAGGTGATTGAAGGTATTGTCATTTATGGCAACCTTACAATCCTATGGCACTGGCATAGGCACAGGCACAGGCACCGGCACCGACATCGATAGCAACAAAGATGTTTACTGGCACTCTAGCCGATAGGATTTTGTTTACTATATTTTGTATTTAATTATAAAATCTTTTTGTAAACACAACAAGGAAAATTGTAATAGGACTCATATAAGTATGAGATCTTGTAAATTATCTTTATAAAGCATAGATGGAATGTAATAGGCAGATGCGAATATTAAGGCAGATTTTGGAATAAGGTTTATGGAAGTTCTATGAGCTTAAACCGGTACTGAACCTGGCATAGCAGATGCTGAACCGAAGCAGTACATGATATTGGATTTACATAATCCATTTTTGTAAGTCAGTGAGACTTCCTTTTTGTAATTAAGCAGTGAGCTTTAGGCAGTTGGCCTTCCTACATGTGCAGGCCCCTATTGTAAGTAATATTCACTTATTGGCCAGTAAGCGAATATTGTTGGTCACAAATCCCACCGAGGTTTTTCCCACACCGGGTTTCCTCGTTAAAAATATTGTGTTATGGTGTTCTTTATATGTTGTGGTTATTGAACTTATTTATTGCATTATTTTTGGTTTACTGGTACACTATTTTTGCATGCAATTCATTTAATAAGTTCAAAAAATCCATTCACCGATTAGATACTGATTCACCCCCCCTCTCAGTATCTTTGGGAATCCTAATAGTTTTTTCTAATATCCAATAATATCATCGACAAACAAATGGTTTTGAACCATCATACACCAGAGTAGAACAAATCAAGCCTTCCTCTTGCTTTGATCAAGGCACATCTCATGCATAATTCATGGTTCCATAGTCTTCTCTCCAGAATAACATTTCTTGTTGTGGGCATTAAACAACATATCTAAATTTCCACTATGGGCTCAATGACCTCAAGAATCCTCTATGACTGGCTGGAAAATAAGCCTCCTTGATGCCTCTTCCTCTCATCGATATTAGGGTTCAGAACCTCATTCTTGACACTAAATCCTAATGTGCCCTAACTTGTCTTTTACCTGTATATTGCATTTTAATTCTATTTGGTCCCGCTTTATTTTTTATCCCACATAGACTTTTAGGTTGCATCTAACATGCATGGGATAAGATGCAAGTCTCCTCATAGTTGATCTCTTCTTATCCCATGCTAGTTTCTATGTGCCTCTCTGCACCTGTGAGATAAGAAATGAATTTCTTTCCCACCTAAGAGGGGGGGGTGAATCAGTTGTCTAATAAATTCAAAACAAAAACAACTTAACCAACTTACTTCTTAATATCGGTGAACCAGTCTTTTATACCGGTGGATAGTTTTATCAGATAATTGCAATACCAGTCAAGATTAATGCATGAAACAAAAAGAAAAAGTCATCCACAACACTTAACACCAATATTGTATGTGGAAACCCTATAAGGGGAAAAACCATGGTGGGAAACCTTACCCACAATCAGATGATACTACTATGGATAGTAAGTGTATACAAATGGGGTCTGCACATGCAGAAAGGCCAAGCGCCTAGAGCTCACTGCTCAAACACAAAATAGGAGTCACATTGACTACAATTGGATGGTTAAATCCAATAAGGATGTACTACTCAAAATAGCATCTTCATATGCTAGATTCAGTATTGGTCTAGTTCTGATTTGCTTTCACAAAAACCTTGCTTCACCTTCAAATGATGTCTGTGTGTATAGCTCTACTTAATCTCACATATACCTTCACACAATTTTTCTTTGCATTCCACAACCGATCTTACAAATAAGATCTTACATTTATATCATAACCTAGGACCAATTTTAGTAGGTCGGCTCTAAAAGATATTACAATAAAATCAATTTACAATTAAATTAATGCCTGATGCAATAGCTAATTCAACATGTCGGCTTAATGCATTTACAACAATAATAAATCATCTCCATAGCGTGCCATGCTAATATGGAAAAGATAAACCTGCCGGTGTATAACCTGGACTTATGTGCCAGTAACAGCAAATATGCAAATATGATTATACCAATAATAAAATCTCCAAGACAAGGTGTCCAAATGATGTCTTCGACATAACCAAGTATTTTCCATGCCACTCCAAGTGTCGGTGATCATTATATCCTCCCAGTGTACCAGATACCGGTGACTGTGCATGAGTCATTTGCTTGCCTTTGAATGTTGTTGATTCTCCAAAGTGCCAGAGTTGGTAAGTGTTAGTAGGTGTTGACATCAATGACAAAACCATACCAAAATACCAACAATCTCCCCCTTTGGCTTTGATGGCAACACAATTTGGAAAAACCATCAAAGTGCCAAAATAGAAATACCAAATACCAAAATACCAATAGTTATCAAAATATAAGTAATCTTTCTCAAAGTAACAATCTCTCCCCCTGAGAGTGACATATGTTTCCTTTTTTTTTTCCATACCAATCTCTCCCCCTTTGACATCAAATTCCAAAGTTACTAAAAAAAACCAAGTTCATATACAAAATACGAACCAATTTAGTATACCAACTACTCCCCCTAAGAAGTAGCTTCCTCATCAAAGCCGGAGTAAAAGATTTCTCTGTTAATTCTGCCAGTTGATGACAAACATCAACTTTCTAAGTAACTACCAGTGGGAATGACCCCAAGCTGATCTCTAAGATATTCAAAAGTCTCCTTAGGCAAAGGTTTAGTGAAAATATCTACAATCTGCTCTTTAGTATTCACATGAACCAATTTAATTTCTTTTGCTTCAACATTCTCCCTTAGAAAATTCAATTTGATAGAAACATGTTTGGTTTTAGAATGTAGTACCAGATTCTTAGATATATCAATTGCTGCAGTGTTGCCACAATAGATAGTAATAGGTTCCTTGCTTTTTACCTTTATGTCTTTCAACATTTGTTTAAGCCATAGTACCTGTGTACAATTAGTTGTTGCTGCAACATATTCTAATTCTGCTATTGATATGGATGTACAACTTTGTTTCTTACTCAACCAAGAAACTAGTTTGTTTCAAAGAAAAAATGTTCCTTCAGTGGTGCTTTTTCTATCATCCACATCTCCTACCCAATTTGCATCTGTGTATGCACATAATTCAAAGTTTTCATCTCTAGGATACCATAATCCAAGATTTGTAGTGCCTTGTAAGTACCAAAATTTTTTTTTTACTGTCGATTCATGATTTTCTCTAGGATTACTCTGAAATCTTGAAACAATACATATTGCATTCATGATATTAGGTCTAGTTTGTGTCAAATACAATAAACCTCCTATCATAGATTCGTACCTAGTTGGATTAACAGGTGTAGATTCATCCCTTAGTGATAGTTTGTCACTTGTAGTCATAGGCGTGCTTACTGGTTTAGAGTTCTCCATCCCAAATTTCTTTAGTAACTCCTTTAAGTATTTGGATTGACTCAAGAATATACCTTTCTCAACCTGTGTAATCTAGAATCCTAAAAATAATTTTATTTCTCCAATCATAGACATTTTAAATTCTTGTTGCATTTCAATAGAAAATTCTTTACATAGTCCATCTTCTCGTCCAAAGATTATATCATCAACAAAAACTTCTATAACCAAGATGTCATTATTTGTCACTTTATAATATAAGTTGTTGTCTGCATTACCTTTAGAAAAACCAATCTTCAAAAGATATTTATCCAATCTTGCATATCAAGCTTTTGGAGCTTGTTTCAATCCATACAAAGCTTTCTTTAACTTGCAAACCATATCTTTGTTATCTGTCAAAGAAAATCCATCAGGTTGTTCAATGTAAACTTCTTCTTCAAGATCTCCATTCAGAAATGCACATTTAATATCCATTTGATATACTTTGTAGTTCTTATGTGTTGCAAAAGCCAAAAATAATTTGACTGCCTCAATTCTAGCTACCGGTGCAAAAGTTTCATTATAATCAATTCCTTCTTTTTGAGAATATCCCTTACACACTAGTCTTGCTTTATTTCTAATAACCTTACCCTCTTCATTAAGTTTTTTTCTGAATACCCATTTGGTTCCAATTACATTTTTATCTTTAGGTCGGGGAACTAATATCCAAGTGTTATTCTTCTCAATTTGTTCTAATTCTTTTTCCATAGCTTTAATCCAGTGTTTATCTTCACATGCCTCATTAACTCATGATGGTTCAATTTGATAAATAAGACATACCTAGCTTATTATCTTAGCCTAGCATGTCTATCAAGGCATCTTGAAGCCATGTGACCAATCTTATTACAGTTAAAACATTTAAAGGGTGCTTTACCTTCATACTTACTTCCAACTGGACCTTTAGGCATTTTCCTTGCAAATAGTGCTTCAAGTTCTTCATTTTCTTTCCTGCTTTCTTCAAGTTCTTCATTTTCTTTCCTGCTTTCTTCAAGTTCTCTTGCATAAAAGGCTTTCCAATCAGATTTGTCAAATGACGATGCAGATGATGTTGATACTTTAAAGGCTAAATTTGTCTTTATAGTAGCAACAAGACCAAATTCCTCAATTTCAAAAGCTAAAATTTTTCCAATCAATGTATCTCTAGTTACTGATGTATTAGGCATTGTTCTTAACTCATTTATAGAAGTGACCTTTATTTTATATGCTGGTAGAAATCCTCTTAAAACTTTTGAAACAATTTCATCTTCACTTAAGGTTCCTCCACAACATTTAGTACCCAAAACAATTTCATTAACTCTTTCCATAAAAGCAAAAATCCTTTCATCTTCTTCCATTTTCAGATTTTCATACCTGACCCAGAAGCTTTCAATCTTTGCAATTTTGATTGTCGAATCTCCTTCATTCAATGTTTCTAAATTATCCCAAATAGCTTTAGCAGTTGATCTATCTGATAATCCCATGATTTGCTAATCTGTTAATGCACTCAAAAGTGTTTCTCTTGCTTTGCAGTCATTTTCTTCATCTTTATTCAAGTTCGGTGGATTAGGTTGGCTTTGAGTAGGAGAAGTATAGCCATTCTTTGTAACATCCTAGATGTCCTTTTGAATGCAATTTAAATGTGTCTCCATTATGATCTTCCATATGCCATAGTTGGTTCCATCAAGTTTAGGACTATCCTTCTTGAAATAGTTAGTAGACATTGGATCTCCTCAAGCTGTTAAACTTCTGCAAAAGAGGACTAGGCTTTGATACCAATTGTTAGGTCCCAGAGACAACTGAGAGGGTGGGTGAATTAGTTGTCTAATAAATTCAGAACAAAAACAACTTAATCAACTTACTGCTTAATACCGGTGAACCCGTCTTTTATACCGGTGGACAATTTTATCAGATAATTGCAATACCGGTAAAGATTAATGCATGAAACAAAAAGACAAAGTCATCCACAACACTTAACACCAATATTGTACGTGGAAACCCTGTAAGGGGAAAAACCACAGTGGGAAACCTTACCCACAATCAAATGATACTACTGCAGATAGTAAGTGTATACAAGGGGTTTGCACATGCAGAAAGGCCAAGTGCCTAGAGCTCACTACTCAAACACAAAATAGGAGTCACATTGACTACAATTGGATAGTTAAATCCAATACGGATGTACTGCTCAAAATAGCATCTTCATATGTTGGATTCAGTACCGGTGTAGTTATGATTTGCTTTCACAAAAACTTTTCTTCACCTTCAAATGATGTCTGTGTGTATAGCTCTACTTAATCTCGCATATACCTTCACACAATTCTTCTTCACATTCCACAACCAATCTTACAAATAAGATCTTAAATTTATATCATAACCTAGGACCAATTTTAGTAGGTCGGCTCTAAAAGATATTACAATAAAATCAATTTATAATTAAATTAATGCCCGACGCAATAACCGATTCAACATGTCAGCTTAATGCATTTACAACAATAATAAATCATCTCCATAGCGTGCCATGCTGATCTGGAAAAGATAAACCTGTCGGTGTATAACTTGGACCAATTTGCTGGTAACAACAAATATGCAAATATGATTATACCAATAATAAAATCTCCAAGATGAGCTGTCCAAACGATGTCTTTGACATAACCAAGTGTTTTCCATGCCATTCCAAGTGTCGGTGATCATTATATCCTACTGGTGTACCAGATACCGGTGATTGTGCATGAGTCATTTGCTTGCTGGTGAATGTTGCTGATTCTCCAAAGTGCCAGAGTTGATGAGTGTTAGTAGGTTTTGACATCAATGAAAAAACCATACCAAAATACCAACAACCTATGCTTAATGGTTACCCTGCACAATGTTTTGGAAGACATTCTGAATGTGTAGGGTAAACATGACAAATCCTCCCGCCACAAATTTCTTGTCCCGCGCACACTAGAGGCTCTGCTCAAGTTCTCATAGGATAATTAAATGATAACCATGCCTTTTCATTTGGTCTTATCCTGCATGGGTCCATCGATCCTCTTCTGGCAGCAGGAGATAAGAAATATGAAGGACTTTTACAAAGTCCTCAAGCTTCCTGGCTTATTCTCATGGCTCAAGAGTGGAGTGGGGCCATGCTTTTCAAATATAAATATTTACACGATGATTTGCAAAATGATTCCTTTCATTTTTACAAATCATCATTCTTGTATTATTTTAGATTAATTTAATGACTTAACCAATTTTAAGTTCACCTGAAATCATTGTTTTACCATGCACAACCTTTGCATATCACCCTTTACCCCATGGGGTAAACAAGATTTTGAGAAAATCCTCCCATTTTATAATCAATGGATTTATACATTTTATTGGGGTTCACCATTTCTATACAAAACTCTTTTATTATTAAATCAAATGATTTAGTAAAACTTGGTCATTTAAATCAAAAAACCTGGTTTAGCAAAATTGCTTCATTCCTTTTGTAATCATCAAACTGATTTTTCCTTTTAATTTCACACCATACCCTCCTTGCATTTTAAATATAATATTATTTTAATCAAAATGATTAAAATAACAAATATTTAGTAATTTAAGGCTTTGTAGTCATATTGTGCATCAGCCTTAATCGAGCCCCAAAGTGGGTCTGGCTAATTTTTTTTTGTTTCTAAACAACTGAACTACTAAAAAATGCACTATTCCTTGACCTGAAGTGTCCTAAAGTGTCCGTGAGTCGAGAAATTGAACTCAGAACATTCAAATTTGACTTTTATGCAACCCTAGATTTTAGCCCAAAACACCTGAGTAGCTTTTAAAACGAGCTTAAAAAACTAACCCAAACAACTGATTAGGGCCTCAAACCTGGCACACTGAAAGACTACAATACTAAGAATCTGGATATAAATGGAAGCTTTCCATATTTTTCCAGATTTATTAACAATATTTCTATTCTATTTTCATGCAAATCACTTCAAATGGTAAAATTAACCTAAATTTTATTTCTTATATGACCCATCAATCAATCAGTTTTACAACAAATTTAAAACTAAAATCTAGATACAAATGAAAGATTTCTATATTTTTCTAGGTTTATTTGCAAAATTTCTATTCTATTTGTATTAAACGGATCAACAATTAATTTTAGAATTGATTTTTGAAATTTACAATTGTTATAGTTTATTCTGTCTAAAATAGCAAAATTACAAATCACTATAAAGTTAGGTCCTACAAAAATAACCAAAATTTAAAGTTAGAAAAAATTACTACGTGATACATGTTTAGATTCACACCAAAGAACAGTTAAGAGTGTAAAAGAAGCACAATAAAATAATCAGAAGCATGTTTAGTATCAGACATATATGAAATATTTATCAGTCATATGTACAAATATGTATATTTCTGTTTATAACTCTCACTCTCAGTAATCTCCTAAATCTGTAAAGTTTGGACCTGTGGTCCAAGTAGACAATCGATTCATATTTTTGCAACAGTGCTTGTTTCCTTATATGTAATATAAAAATAATAAAAGATTTATCAAAAACATTTTATTGAATTTGACTAAAAATTTGATCTCACCTTTTTGATACTGTCACCAAATCTATGATACTTATTGTTATTATGGACTCTGCAAACTTCAAAGTAAACCCATTGCAGAAACAAAGGAATTAAAAATAGAGGAAAGCAAGAAATTAGCATTAACCGAAAACTGGTGACTTAAAACCCTTAAAAACCAAATCAAATCAATAAATATAGAGAAATAAAGAAGCCAATAAGTGGCTTACCATCCATCGGGTCTCTACAGCCATTAAAGTTGGCTGCAATTTTGGACCTTTTCTGAGAATTTTCTCAGGTAAGAATGAATAATAGAAAAATAAAATACATCAACATTTCATCTGGAGATTACTGCACGGTTAACCGATTTGAAGCCTTGTAATTTTTTATTTTAAAACCATAAATAATTCCCTGTTGCAAAATACTTCCATTTCACTCTTAATAGGGTGAGACAAAGGAATAAAATGAAAAAACTAAACAAAAGAGAAAAAATGTTTGTGCAGGGAATAGAGTGCATGCATCATTATCTTGTGCCCTACAACCATAAAAATCTTGTAGTGTAGCATATTGGCAGGTAATAAGCTACAAACTACAAAGAACATTGAATGATACAATGTTAACTAAAGAAATTATTACACAAAGACTAGAGAAAATATTAAACCAACACTGTAATGTAATTATTTTTCAAAACGGATTTGCATGTACAGAAACCGATTGTATATTCCAATGGTCTACTAAAATCTTACGGAAATAAGAAAAGAACATATTTTTTCGCACCTAATATCAAGTACTGTAATGCTATTAATGTTTTCATTCAGTTGAATGTGTCGTTTTCCGTAAGAAAGCTTTGAAAGCAATATCATGCGAATTGCAAGCTTATCATGCAAATTCGAAGCTTCTAGTTACCATCACTCAATGTCATTCTTCTTCCATCTATGACTTGTTGAATTTTATATATAAAAACTCTAAAGCTAAAAGAAAATAGTTGATTTGTTTAAGAGAATTGTGTGTTCTATAATGTTCATTATCAATTAAAAAATACAAAATATTACTAAAAATTAAAATAATAATAAATTTTTTTAAAATATTAAATTTATGTATAAGAAAAAATTGAGAATAAATCTATTAAATATTCTTATTAAAAAAATAATAAATCAATGTCATAGTTAAGTAGATCTTCCACAATTATGTTATCAGAAATATATGTATATAATTTTTTTATATATATACATATTTTTTATTTCATATAAATAACTAATTATTTATATATTTGTAAATATTTAATATTACAACTTATTAATACCATAACAAAGTTCAAAGGTGGACATCATTCATGATTAGAATAAATTAGCTCAAGTTAAAAAGACTTATAGTAACAAAACTATTACAAAAATCATGCATCCAACGTGGACTAAAAAAAAATTGATACTCATTCACATTCATCACAAAAAAATTACAAAAGAATAAAAAATCTTACTCAAATATCTTATTTGTTTTCATCTATTAGAGATTGATTTGAGAGTAAGAGAATCACAACTGTTTTTAAGTCATCCAATGAAAACACAATCACATTATGTAAGAGTACAATCACTAGAAATGATTTGAATATAAACCAAAAAATATATATTCTATATAAAAATGTGGATGGCATTGCAACTATATTTAATCATTTTTGGAATCAAAAATGGTTTTTTTCTTTTTTTAAGGCAGGAGGTATTGGTGTTCTGTGGATCCACCGCTCCCCATTAACAAAACTAATTGTGATAAAAGGTGCAGCTTCATCATCACTCAGCTCATTATATGCCCATGAAACTCTCTTTTCAATGTTTGAGCCTGGTCCAAAACATTTATATTGTCCAAATATCACAAGCCTACACAAAAATAATAGATTGATGTCAAATTAAACAAAATAAAAATCAAGAATGTCTCATTCATACTTGTTTTCAAGTTTCCTCTTTTTGTAGTTTGCCACTCACTTTTGTCTCGTAGGATCATTCCAATCATTCCATCCTTCAGGGAATATAATATCATCCATGTAGGTGAAGGCAAATATAACTCTGGAGTAATATCCCCATGCTCTACCCAAATACATTAATCCACCTCCTGTGACCTTACAGTTTAAGAAAACAAACCCTGTTGCTTCTCCACTGGCATTCCTTCTCTGTGCAGCAATGGCTCCATTTTGGCGAGGAATTGTATGTAGATGACATTTCTGTGATGAAACAAAAATACTCAAAATCAACTATCAAAACAAACTATGCTTTCACTATGATAGATATTAGTTTTTGATTTAGCTTAATCTACCTCATAAAGAGATTGCCCATTGCCGCATATAAAATCTACACCACCTTGAATGAAACAATTTTTGAAGTAATGTCTTCCACTATCATCGAGCACAGTGTCTTGATAACCTAAAAACCTGCAATTATAAAATGCTGATCTGTCCCCTGAAACTCTAATAGCAACAGCTGCAATAGGATTACCGTTTGGCTCCTCATATGAATTCTGCATAAATTTTTCAAATTTGATAGTAAGTATTCTTAAAAATATAAATGTAGGGGTTTTCATTTTGATTTTATCAAAACTCTTCATACCTCAATTGTAATATATCTCGCAACAAAATCTGAAGCAAAAATTGTCAGAGTTGCACACGAATATGTGCCTGATGCTTCAGCATTGTCATTCCAAGTTATGACAGTGTTGTTGGCATTATAGCCACTGAGTATTATGTAAGGCTTGTCCACAGGAATGATCACTTGTTCCCTACAATATGTTTAATGATTATACAAAAGTATTACTTAGGGTTCTATCTCTATTTAAAGTAAAAAAAATATATATGTACCTGTAGATGCCCGGCATGACACGAATGAGCACAAGATCTATGTTGTTATTGGGGATGGCATTGATTGCATCTTGTATCTTGTTGAAATACCCTTCATGTTTCTTTTGGGAAACAATTAAAACAGAGTTATAATGTAGCTCATCAATATCTTCAGCCACATACTTTTGTACATTCTTTGACTGGTTATCTACATGCGAATCTGAAAGGCAATAGGAAGGTTGAAAAAAGAACAACGTTTGCAATGCTACAAGTAGAAAGATAGTCATTAGGCTAGCATTCATTTTTCTCCTTCTGCTTTCTACTATCATTGTGATGATGGATCACAGAGTGTGATTCAAAACACTGTTGAAAAAATCACACAATCGAATCCAAAAGCATGCATAGATAAGGAAACCTTGTTGGCACATGAATTATTAAGAATACAAGGGTAGCTTGTTATTTGCATACAATTGTTGTGTATTTTTTATTTAACTTTAACTAGTTGAAGTGATCTCATCCAACATTTTAAGTGCAGTGCTCTCATGCAATGCTTTTAACTGTATTTTCTACTTCAATTTAAGTAGTTGGAATGTTCCCATTTAAGTTAAAATTTAACTTTAACTAGTTGAAGTGTTCTCATCCAACATTTTAAGTGCACTTTCTACTTAAAATTAAGCAGTGAAGTGTTCTCATGCAATGCTTTTAATGACATGTTTCCATGCGGCTTAACTTATTTAGCAGTTGCTCAACTTTATGTTTAGTAGAGTTGCTCAAATTTTTTTGTACTTATTTTTCTCTTATTATTTTTCTCTTATTTTTAAGAGAAATCTTAAAATTAGTAGATGTTTCCATGCGGCTTCTTAACTTATTAAAATTGGTAGATGTTTCCATGTAGCTGCTTAACTTATTAAAATTGGTAGATGTTTCCATGCAACTCCTTAACTTATTAAAATTGGTAGATGTTTACATGCAACTTCTTAACTTATTAAAATTGGTAGATGTTTCCATGCAACTCCTTAACTTATTAAAATTGGTAGATGTTTCCATGCAACTTCTTAACTTATTAAAATAGATGTTCTTAACTTATTTTTGCTAACTTTTTTAGTATTTATTTTTCTCTTATTTTTAAGAGAAATCTTAAAATTGGTATTAATAATATTAGTAATAATTTGTGCACAAAAAATAAAATAAATAAAATGTTAAAAAAAGAGGGAAACAAATTTGTGGAGCATTTTCTACCCATTTAAGTGAAATTTAACTCTAACTACTTAAAGTGTTCTCATGGAACATTTTAAGTGCACTTTCTACTTAAAATTAAGTAGTTGAACATTTATTTTATTTGTTCTATATTTATTTTAAATTTCTATTCTCATATTTTACATACAATAGGTTCTCAAGATCATATTCTATAGTTAAAATGAACATATATTACAAGAAAACTAAAATTATTAATAAATAATATAAAATAATTTTAGATGAAAATATTTTAAAATAAAATATTAAGTAAAATAGTATTATTTTAATTTTAAAATAAAATAATTCATAAATAAATAAAATCAATCTTAAATTAAAAAAACAATCTTGAAAATAAAATAACCAATGGAAAAAAAATATTCAAATAGTTCTTAAATTAAATAAATAAAAATCAGCATTTATATTATTTTAAATTTTTTTTAAAATATACATATTATTAATTAAATTAATTTCAAAACAATTAATTCAATCAAATATTCTAATTTTTATAGATAGTAGTAGAAGGACTTAATATAGATGGATATTGGACCTATTAAAAAATCTTTATTCACTTTTTACAAAAGTTTTTTTTTTTTTTTGCATGATAATGCTATACATAATTTTTTATTATTAAATTTATAAATTTATAAATTAAATTTCAATTTTTTTTAATAAAATTATAAAAACTCTGTGTAGTTATTAGTGTGTTTTAATTTCTCGTTTTAAAAAAAATCACAATTTTTAAAATTAAATTGTAAAGTTTATTTAAAAAAATCAAAATTTCCTTTTATTAAATCGGCCCTTTAATTTGCTGCAGCACGTGGGGTGTAGGGTGAGCCCCACATGGACACCCAGTTGTAATTTTTAAAAAGTATTTTAATTATTTTTTTTAATAATTTGTTTTTAGAATATATAATCTCTCAAAAATTAAAAATTAAAAATCAGTAAAAAATTTGCAGCTCTTTTGTTAGAAGTAGCAGAAGTTTCAGATTTAATTTGCAAAATTTAGCACATGTGGCAAAATTGGTAGTGCGATTTAGTTGGAAATTTTGAATGCAAATATTTTCAATTAATGTGAATTAGAATTAGTGTCTTTAAAATTAAAAAAAAATTATACTTTAATTTCAAATCATTTTATTTTTTAAATTTTATTTATTTTCATTTTTTCCTCATTGATAGTTTGTATTTTTGTCACAAATATTTCTAGCGGGTGGAAATTCACATTTTTAAAAAGGTCACTTTGTTTTTAATTTTGTATTTTTATATGTTTGTTTTAATTTTGTTTTTTTAATATATTTTTAAATTTTTCATTTAATTTTATTTTATTAGATTTAATTCTATTGGTAATTTTTTTTATTTTATTTTTTATCGGTAAAAGACCAAATCTAGAATATTTTATTAAATTATTAACAAGATTATATTTTTCGCTTAGTGCGGGCATCGGTAGGAAAGAGCAGAGAGGAGAAAACCTCTGGCCTTGCCTAAGACATTAAGTCCAGTTAAATAATGAATCTAAAACTCTACATCATTTATAATTACACCATTTCCATCTTGAATCTTTCCTTCTAGACTAAGCATACTCATACAGGTCCAAGTGTTCTTCTCTTCTAACTATTGTAATGTAAGTATCCCATCATTGGGATGCTCCTATCGACATTCTGCCTTCAATCTCTTTAGTATCTTTCCTCATTTACCTTGATTCACAAGCTTCCAGCTAGCACTGTCACCTGCAAAATAAATCTCAACACAACCCTAGAACATACCACTTCATGATTTGTTAGCCCAATTGTGTAAAACAAACAATTTTCATATAAAATGGCTTGCAAAACACTTTCCACTATTGCTATTACAACCACAACATCTTTTGTATTGAGACAACAAAGACTTCCTTTTAATGTTGACTACAAGATGAAAGATTACCCAGGTTACAATAACATTATGAGAAGTAACCTTGCCCATCCCCATTCCAGGATAACACCTTTTATATCATAAAGTCAAATAGATCAGTAACAAAGCCTTTTGGCATTCTACACTCAAATGAGAATAGTTGATGTTGTCATTGATGGCAACCAACTAGTAATATAGTTCACAGGTTACACTGGCAACACAAACATCATTTACCAGCACTGGCAAACACTAGAGGTTATTGTCACCAGTAGAATATCTTACCGACACCCTAGCTGACATGGAGATTATATTGTTTTGTATTGTAATTATATTGTATAGCCAACATGATGTATTGTAAAGACTCATATATGTATGAGATCTTATAGGTCATTTTGTAAGTATGTATGGAATGTAATTAGGTAATGCAAGAGGAATATGATAGCGAATATCTATATATGCATTTTGATTTAATGATTTTATGAGCGAATAAGAGCAGAGTAGAGCGAAGCAAGTTTTATGGCAGAGGTATTTGACAGAGCTTAAACCGATACTGAATCTAGCATTGCAAATGCTATTTTGAGCAGTACATTGTAATTGGATTTAATCATCCAATTTTGTAGTCAGTGTGACTCCTTTTTGTGATTGAGCGGTGAGCTCTAGGTTGTTGGCCTTCCTGCATGTGCAGGCCCCTATTGTATAAGTAATATTTATTCATATTGGCCAGTGAGTAAATATTGTGGGTCACAAATCCCACTGAGGTTTTTCCCCTACCCGGTTTCCTTGCCAAAAATATCCGTGTTATGGTGTGCATTCATGGTTATACTATTATTTATCTTTATTGCATTATTACTTGTTTATCGGTACATTAATTTGGGTTATAAAGTTGCAAACAAGTTTAAATCTTTCACTAACTAGTTAGACACTGATTCACCCCCCCCTCTCAGTGTCTTTGGGACTGATCAAGTATCTAACAAAGCCAAGGACCTGAAAAGGAAAGGATAAATTATCCTCCCTAAATAACATAAATCCCATAACACGCATCCAAAGAAGTTTCAATCCCATTAAGTTTCCGTTAATAGAAGATTTCATTTTCTTTCCCACAAAGGTTGCATATGACTTCCAGATCCTTTCGAGAGACTATGTATGTGAAGATATATATATATATATACTATGTGAAAAGTCTAAGTCCCAAAATACCAACATGTGTGAATCATCCAGAAAGTTAAAAAATCTGATCATCCTTATACCAGGATTACAATGGTTCCTTAAGAGAACAAAGCCATAAACCATAAGTGAGTCGAATGATTATATTATTTATTTTTCAAAATTAACCAAAAATGCACCATGAAATGGAAAATGCTAAAGGAAAGGTAGAGATATTTGATTATAAACCCGAGGGATACCTTCATAAGGCTCATCAACAAACTGCATATGTTAGATAGGCCTTAAAATAAATCCCAGTCCAAGGTCTCTAAACCTGCCTAAGAACAATTTAGGATACCTAGCCATAGAGAATTAATAAAGGTAGCAAAAATCCTAGCCTACCTCTACCTACAAGGATGAAAGGATGAAGACAAATATAAATACAAAAAAATGAAAGGATATGTATATATATGTATATCTATATATATACCATATATATATATATATATATATATATATATATATATATATATATATATATATATATATCTCTGTGTGTGTGTGTGTGTGTGTGTGGATAAACCATATTTTGATAATATCTCTATGAATCTATATATTCACAAAATTGTCTGCTTAAACCCAAATGTGGATCTGGTTATATCAACCATATATATATATATATATATATATATATATATGCAAAATTCTGAGTGTGCACCCAAATCAAAGTAGTCAATTAAATAAATTTGATGCGAAAAGAACACAAAGCTGGATACTAAACAAATTTATAACATAGTAAAGCTAAATATAATATTAACATAAACATCCATATGTTTGTATTACCTTCAACAGAAATTAAAGAAAAAGTAGTCATTATGTATCAAAGGAGTCCTATCGGAGCCAAGAGAGATGATATAGTAAACCAAAAGAGAAACAAAAAAATGCCCTATAGAAAGGGATTGAGTCCTAGGACTTAGAAGAAGCCTGAATCCTTTTCAATCGAACCTTGCTTGCCGATGGCCCTAAACTAACAAGGGGATTCTCCTAGTTTGGAGGTAGGGGCAGAGGGGATCTTTACATCATCAGGTACTACTTCAATGTCTTCAAACTCAAGATAGTTAGCTAGCTATCTATTACAGGGTGGTTTTTAAACATGCAGAAGCCACATGAGGAAGAAAACATTTCTCCGCCTTATTAGATTGTAGGCTACAAAGGAAGCCTCATCTTCTATTTCCAAGATTGGAAATATTGGCACCAGTTTGTTTTACCATATGAGCCTGTCATAGTTTTGAGGCTTAGAGACAATTAAATCCTCATCCACATTGATAACAACCCTATCCAATTCACCCAGTAGTTCCTTCTTGAAGACGCTTCGGCATAATTTCATAACCACCTCCCTATCCTTCTCAAAGTACATGGCCATTGCTAGAAACATTGCAACTATAATAGAGTTGGCCCTAGTTGTGTCATCATTCTTAATATAATCTTCCCCTAATATTTTCTTAACTGCCCGAACAACCAAGACATTAGGGAAGACAATAATGCCTTTCAATCTATCTTCTTTGATGTCCCCTAAAAATGCCATTTGTCCCTTAAGCCCAACTACCCTCAGCGGTGTGTCCATAATGAGGCAAACTCACTCAAATCATCAGACAACCTAGATACACTGGAAGAACCGATAGCTCTATAGAGAAGGATAAGTGAAGCCACTACTATAGTAATTATTCTTGGAAAGGCATTGTAAAATACAACTCTAATATCTCAAAAAAGGACCTAATTAATCTCTTAAGAGTGTTAGAGAGGGAGAAATGAAGGGTCACGATGCAAAGAGAATGGTGGAAGATGATCTCTGAGATCAAGGTAATTAATACCAATGGCATTAATTGAACTCTTTGAATACTAGTCACAGCCAGCGCACGAGACAAGGAAGGTCAAATCAATGTCTCTATAGATGCTGCCAGAATAGAGGTTTTAATTCGAGTAGAAGAGAAGGCTATGCAAGAAAACACACACACACACATATATATGAATGTACATACAAATGCAAAAAATATATATATACAATTTTATTGACATATAGATGTATATGGATATATATGAATGCATATATATACATATACATATATGAATCTGTGCTCTTATATACATATCTATATCTATTGACCTAAATTTAATTTATATCAAAAATTAAAACAATTTATTATTCATACACTATGTCAGTTGAGGATAGCATATGAAAACATAGTCTGGGTATCCTAAGAATCTATTTTTGTCATCGATGAGAATGTATATACCTATAAACATATATGTCTATATATATTAGATGTCTATATATATATGTCTATATATATTAGATGTCTATATATATATATATATATATATATATATATATATATGCAGGTATAAGTATGTGTATGTATGATGCTAAAAATATGAGAGTAGGGGATAAGTATAAATTGGTGCTCAGACCTGGGTGTTATTGCAAGATGCATCCGTCTGCCCGTGAATTGACTAATCTGAGTGAATGGGGATGAATGACATGATTCTATTCATTCCATCTGCCCCTAAATTGGCTAGATTATCCGCCATCGAGTTAGCTTCTTTGTATATATGGTTTTATTATGTAATCTAAGAAGTTATCTAGTAATGATAGAGGTTTGTTCAAAAGGCTTCTAAGTTCCCAATTTGGCATTGTTTTGGTTCTGATTGCATTAATTATAATGGTTGAGTCACCTTGACTTTCTAATTTGGGTATTTTCAATTGCCTACGCAGGTTTAATCCTTCTATTAATTGAAACATTCATGCAATGTTGTTAGTGCATTGTCCCAAATATATGGATTTTGAGCCAATGTAGTCACCATTGTCTGAATGTATTGTACAACCTACACCTGCCACCCATGAGTTTCCTCTAGATGCTCCATCAAAGTTCATTTTATATCACCCATTCCTTGGGGGGTGACCATTTGCATGTTCTCCTCACCGCACTTTTATCCCCTCCTTCCTTCGTGACAAAGGGAGGGATCTTGATCCCCTTAGACTGCTTTCTAATAAAGCTGTCCCAATCTGTAAATACCTTGTCATATTGTGGGATAGACAAGTTCCTGTTGTTGGTTATTTCAGTGATGGAGGCTTCTATCTTTGCTATGAGTTTCTCCACCTGCATTTTTGTATCCTTAAATATTCTCCTATTTGTTAGGACCTAGAAGCAACTTAGAGGGTGGGGGTGAATCAATTGTCAATTAATTTCAACCCAAATTTAACTTAATCAAACTTGATACTAAATACTAGTAAACCAAACTTAATGTCAGTTGACAGATTACCAGTTAATATTAATACTGGTGAAACTTAATGCATAGAACAGAGAGAGAAACAACATCCACAACACATAACACAAATATTTGTACGTGGAAACCTTGTAAGGGGAAAAACCATGGTGGGAAACCTTACCCACAATCAGATGATACTACTAAAGATAGTATGTGTATACAAATAGGGTCTACACATGCAGACAGGCCAACCGCCTAGAGCTCACTGCTCAATCACAAAATAGGAGTCACACTGACTAGAATTAGATGGTTAAATCCAATGATAATGTACTGCTCAAAGCAGTATCTCCAATGCTGGATTCAGTACCGGTTAAGCTCTGATAATCACCTTCAAACCTCCCTTAAACCTTCTCTATGGTCTGCTCATATGATCTTTAATATTCACACATACCATGTTACAATCCCATAACCATGTACAATCACATTCCTATTACTGCTTCTACATCTATCTCATCAATTGAGATATTACATATATACCAAAACCTAGGACCAAATGTGTAGGTCGGCTAACTAAGAATATTGCAATCAATTACAAATAAGTCAATATGTGATTCATCATGTCAGCTCAATACAATTACAACAATATCCAATTAATTAAATCATCACCATAACGTGTCGTGTTGATTTGGAATAGATAATGCATGCTGGTCCATAACCTAGACAAATTTGTCGGTAACAACAAATATGTCAACCTAATTAGACCAATAAGCAAAATACAAAAAGCAAGTGTCCAAACCATGTTTTCGACATAACCAAGTGATCTTCAAAATGATAACAAGTCATCCTCAGTGTCGGTGAATAATATACCGGTGACTGTGCATAAGTCACTGAAGTTGTTGATGAACATAATGTGTGGGTTCAACATAACCAAAGGTCTCTAGAAGATGAGTGTTAACATCAATGACAAAACAAATGTAACACATCCATAATACCAACAATCTCCCCCTTTGGCATTGATGGCAACACAAGATGAAAAAACATCTAAGTGCCAAAACAGAATGCCAAAAACCAAAAACCAAAAATCTCTAGAATAGATCAAAAATAAATGAGAGAGTATATATCTCTCCCCCAATGAATAATCTCTCCGCAAAGGATAATGTTTTTCCATAGATATCTCTCCCCCTTTGACATCAAATTCCAAAGCAATACAAATACTAGATACAACCAATTCATAGAACCAATTACAATAACCAATTGTTATAGCCAACTACTCCTCCTAAGAAGTAGCTCTCCTCCATCAAAGCTGAAAAAAAGGTTTCTCTATTAATTCTACTAGTTTGATGCCAATCATCAACTATCTAAGTCTCTACGGGTGAGGGTATTACCCCAAGCTGCTCTCTGAGATATTCAAAAGTTTCCTTAGGCAAAGGCTTAGTAAAGATATCTGTAATCTACTCTTTAGTATTCACATAAACCAATCTCACTTCTTTTTCTTCAACATTCTCTTTCATAAAATTATATTTGATAGAAACATGTTTAGTTTTAGAGTGAAATACTAGATTCTTTGATATATCAATTGTTGTTGAATTATCACAATAAATGATTATAGGCTCTTTGAATTTTACCTTTATGTCCTTCAACATTTGCTTAATCCATAATACGTCATTACAATTAGTCGTTGTTGCAACATATTCTGATTCTATTGTTGATAATGATGTACAACTTTGTTTCTTGCTCAACCATGAAATCAATCTACTACCAAGAAAGAATTCCCCACTGGTGGTTCTCTTTCTATCATCTACATCTCTTGCCCAATTTGCACTGGTGTATGCACATTAATCAAAATTTTCATCTTTAAGATACCATAAAACAAGATTTGTTGTGCCTTGTAGATACCGAAAAATCCTTTTCACTACTGATTCATGATTTTCTCTAGGATTACTCTGAAATCTTGAAACAATACATACTACATTCATTATATCAGGTCTTTTTTGTGTCAAATATAGTAAACCTCCAATCATAGATTTATAGCTTGTCTGATTAACAGGAGCTGAATCATCCTTCAATGTCAATTTATTAGTTGTACTCATAGGAGTACTAACCGGTTTAGTTTTTTCCATACCAAAGTTCTTCAATAGTTCCTTCAAGTATTTTGTTTGACATATGAATATACCTTTATCAGTCTGTGAAATCTGCAATCGTAACAAGAATTTTATCTCCCCAATCATAGACATTTTAAATTCTCCATGCATCTTATTAGCAAAGTCTTTACACAATGCATCTTCTCCTCCAAAAATGATATCATCAACAAAAAATCTAATAAACAAGATGTCTTCTTTAGTCACTTTGAAATATAAGTTGTTGTTAGCATTACCTTTAGTGTAACCAAGCTTCAAAAGATATTTGTCCAATCTAGCATACCAAGCTCTAGGTGCTTGCTTCAATCCATACAAAGCTTTCCTTAATATGCAAACCATATCTTTATCATTTGTCAATGAAAATCCATTACGTTGTTCAATCTAAACTTCCTGTTCTATATCACCATTCAGAAATGCACATTTTACATCCATTTGATATACTTTATAGTTCTTGTGGGCTGCAAATGCAAGAAATAATCTGACTGCCTCAATTCTAGCTACCGGTGCAAAGGTTTCATTGTAATCAATTCCCTCTTTTTGTGAATATCCTTAACACACTAATCTTGCTTTGTTTCTGATTACCTTACCATCTTCATTAAGTTTATTTCTGAATACCCATTTAGTTCCAATTACATTTTTGTCTTTAGGTCGGGGAACCAATGTCCATGTATTGTTCTTTTCAATTTGTTCTAATTTATCTTCCATATCTTTAATCTGATGTTTATCTTCACATGCCTCAATAATAGATGCTAGTTCAATTTGAGAAATTAAACATACCCCTTCATTTGCCTGTCTTCCTCTTGTCATAACACCTTGATATTTATTCCCAATTATCTAACTTTCAGAGTGATTTAGTCTTACATACCTGGGTGTATTCACTTGTTGTTGTTCTTCAGTCACTATGGACTTCTCTAATGATGTCGGTGTGACTGGACCCACATTCTGTACCAGTGCATTCTTTTTAGGTTCATTTATGATCATCTCAATTGCCAGTTCAGAATTCATAGATCTTGAATTTCCTCTAAATTGTTCATCTATCATCACATTTGCACTCTTAATGATTTTCTCCAATCTTTTATTAAAACATCTATATGCTTTTCTCTTAGATGAATAACCAAGAAATATTCCTTCATCACTTCTAGGAACAAATTTACCAATATACTCATCTCTCCTAATATAGCACTTGCTTCAAAATATTTTGAAGTATTTAAGAGTAGGAGTATTACCAAACCATAGTTCATAAGGGGTCTTACCATTTTCACCTTTGATGTGAACTTTATTACAAGTGTAAACCATTGTATTCATTGCTTCTCTCTAGTACATATGAGGTAGATTTGCTTCTAATTTCATGCTTATACCTGCATCTAGAATAGTTCTGCTCTTCCTTTCCACAACTCCATTTTACTGAGGTGTCTAAGGTGCTAATAGTCGTCTTCTAATTCCATTCACTTCACAAAATGTATTAAAATCCTTGGATGTAAATTCACCTCCTTGATCTGATCTTAAACATTTGATTTTCTTGCCGATTTCATTCTCTACCATTGCCTTGAATAGTTTAAATTTCCCAAAAGCTTTTGATTTCTCCTTGAGAAAAGTAACCCAACACATTCTAGAATAATCATCAATGATTAGCATAAAGTATCTATCTCCCTATAGACTTCTTATTCTTGTCGGACCACACAATTCATTATGGATTAAATCAAGAACATTATTGGATTTCTCATAAATACTCTTAAAAGTTGTTCTAACTTGCTTTCCCATTTGACATTCCTTACATACCAGATTATGAGGTTTTACAATCTTAGGTAAATCCCTTACTGCCTTAGATGAACTAATCTTTATAATGAAATCAAAATTCACATGACAAAGTCTTTTATGCCATAACCAACTTTCATCAATATGTGCAATCAAGCATGTCTTTTCATTGTTGTTCAAATGAAAGATATTGCCTCTAGTCTAATTACCAGTTGCAATCTCCAAACTAGTTCTATTCATGATTTTTCATTTACCATTCTTGAACTATAACTGAAATCCCTTTTCAACTAATTGACCAACACTCAAAAGATTATGCTTCAAACCTTCAACATAATAAACATTTTCAGTATTGTGCTTACCATCAAAAGGTATAGTGTCTTTTTCTCTGATCAAACAAGATTTATCATCCCCAAATCTTACTAGACCTCCATTGTATTCCTAAATAGATAAGAATTTACTTTTATCACCAGTCATATGATGTGAACATCCAAAATCTACAATTCATTCATTCTTTTCTTCAATTTTATCTCTTAGGGCCTGCTCTATCGGTGGAATAGTAGGTGCGGGTTGATCTTCTTTTTATTGCAACAAAAGCCCATCCATTGTCTATTAGTTCTTCATCAAAATCATTAGTAACTCCTTCATCAACATAGTAACATGAGTTATCTCTATTCTTCTTAAATTTGTATCTTTGATATTCAGGGTTAAGCTTATATGTTCTTTTAGCTTCTTCTCTCAATCTTGCATGTCTATCAGGACATCTAGATGCCATATGGCCAACATTATTGCAATTAAAACATTTAAATGGTCCTTTACCTTCATACTTACTTCCAATAGGACCTTTAGGCATTTTCCTTGCAAATAGTACTTCAAGTTCTTCTAGTTCTTCATTTTCCCTCTTGATATCTTTAAGTTCTCTTGCATAAAGTTCTTTCCAATCAGATTTGTTAGATGATGATGATTATGCTGGAAATGATGATTCTTTGAAGGCTAAATCTGTCTTAATTGTAGAAATAGGACCAAATTCCTCAAGCTCAAATTCTAAAAGTTTTCCAACCAATTTATCTCTAGATACTAGTGTATTAGGCATTTCTCTCAACTCATTAATAGTAGTTACTTTCATTTTGTATGCTAGTGGAAATGCTCTTAAAACTTTAGAAATAATTTCATCTTCACTCAAGGAACCTCCACAACATTGTATTCCCAAAACAATTTCATTTATCCTTTCCATAAAACCATAAATACTTTCATCTTCTTCCATTTTCAGATTTTCATACTTGACCCGGAAGCACTGTAGTTTTGCAATTTTGATAGTGGTATCTCCTTCATTCAATGTCTACAATTTATCCCAAATAGCTTTAGCAATAGACTGGTCCGATAATCCCATGATTTGTTGATCTGACAATGCACTCAAAAGTGCCTCTCTTGCTTTGCAATCATTCTCCTAATCCTTAGCCAATGTTGGTGGATGAGGTTGATTCGGTAAAGGAGCAACATAGCCATTATTTGTAACATCCCATATGTCTCTTCCAATGCAATTCAGATGTGTCTCCATTCTGATCTCCATATACCATAGTTAGTTCCATCAATTTTCTGACTGTCCTTCTTTAAAAAGTTAGTTGCCATAAAATCTCCTCAAGTTGTTAAACTTTTGCAAAAAGAGGGCTTAGCCATGATACCAATTGTTAGGACCCAGAGGCAACTAATACGAGGGGGGGGGGGGGGTGAATCAGTTGTCAATTAATTTCAACCCAAATATAACTTAATCAAAATTGATACTTAATACCGATAAACCAAACTTAATGTCGGTTGACAGATTAGAAGTTATTATTAATACCAGTGAAACTTAATGCATAGAACAAAAATAGAAACAACATCCACAACACATAACAAAAATATTTATACGTGGAAACACTGTAAAGGGAAAAACCATGGTGGGAAAACTTACCCACAATCAGATGATACTACTATAGATAGTATGTGTATACAAATGGGGTCAGCACATGCAAAGAGGCCAACCGCCTAGAGCTCACTGCTCGATCACAAAATAGGAGTCACATTGACTACAATTGGATGGTTAAATCCAATGATAGTGTACTGCTCAAATTAGCATCTCCAATGCTGGATTCAATGTCAGTTAAGCTCTTATAATCACCTTCAAACCTCCCTTGAACCTTCTCTATGGTCTTCTCATATGATCTTCAATATTCACACATACCATGTTACAATACCCTAACCATATACCGTCATATTCCTATTACTACTAGTACATCTATCTCATCAATTGAGATCTTACATATATACCAAAACCTAGGACCAAATGTGTAGGTCGGCTAACTAAGAATATTACAATTAAATCAATTACAAATAAGTCAAGATGTGTTGGATCATGTCGATTCAATATAATTACAACAATATCCGTTTAATTAAATCATCTCCATAATGTGTCGTGCTAATCTGGAATAGATAATGCATGCCGGTCCATAACCTAGACCAATTTGTTGGTAACAACAAATATGTCAACCTAATTAGACAAATAACCAAAATACCAAAACCAAGTGTCCAAAGCATGTCTTCGACATAGCCAAGTGATCTCCAGAAGATAACAAGTCATCCTCAGTGCTAGTAAACAATATAACCTTCTAGTGAACAATATATCAATGACTGTGCATAAGTCACTAAACTTGTCGATGAACATAGTATGTCGGTTCAACATAACCAAATATCTCCAGTAGATGAGTGTTGACATCAATGACAAAACAAATGCAAAACATCCGTAATACCAACACTATTCCTCTCCTTCCATAATTCCCAGATGACTATGGCTCTACTGCAGATCCATAAGTTGTGGAAAATGTTTTCTCTTTTGATGATCAGCTATCCTTGGAACCAATCCAGCAGGTAAGGGATAAGAGCACCTGACCATCCTAGTTGGACCATCAACCAGTACCAACATTTTTGTGAGTAATTGCAGGTTGTAAAGATATGATCAGATGTTTCCTCATTTTCCTTACATAGGAGGAAGATTGAAGGCCCTTCATAACCTCTAAGCTTAAATTGTTCTATGGCAAGAACCCTTCCTTGGACTGTAGCCCTGGCAAAGAGACCAACTTTTGAGAGACAAAATTTGTCCCAACATAGTATAGTCGGTATGTGATCCTTACGGACATTTTCCTCATCATATATGGTTATGAAGCCGTCTCTACAGTTGTACTGCCCATCCTTAGACTTGGACCATATTAGTTCATCTGACCCATGTCTGAAGATTATCCTTCTACAATTGAGTAATTGATGTAGCTCTTGAAATTTTTTATCCATCATGAAAAGACTCATGTCTTTCCATTTCTACCCAATTGTTGAGCTTGGTTCTATTGTTATATATTCCCTTACATAATTACCCCATAGGATTTTCAATTGATTCTTTATACTGGTGGTCTCCATAATCTTGTCTGTCGGAGGATGTCCCCCCTAGGAGTCTTCCTAGAACAAAGCAGATATGCCATCATGAATGTCCCACAATAGGAAGTTGGATATGAGTGTGTGACATTCCATTAAGAAATTTAAGATTCTCGAACCCTTTAGTGGTTCCCAATCCATGAATACTACCTCCCTATGATTACTCATAAGATACTTGTTCCTAAGGATTCTAGCCCACTTAGCTTTTGGTGAGGTGCATAATCTCCATACAATTTTTGCCCCTAAGGATTTATTTTGCCAAATAATTTTCCTAATCCCTATGCCCCCATCACATCTCTCTCGACATATTTTGTCCCATGCTATCAATTTAAGTTTTTTCTTGTCTTTTGTGCCTTTCTAGTAAAAGTTTCTGATTGTTTGAGTTAATTTCTTGTGGGCTCCTTTCGAAAGCGGGATACATGAAAGTAGGTAGATGGGCCTTGTCACCAAGACTATCTTAATAAGTGTTAATCTTCCTACCCCAGTCAACCATAAGCCTTTCCAGGAAGATATCCTTTTCTTAACCTTCTAATTCAAGAGATCCCAGAGTTTATTAGTCCTAATACCTTTTTCCAAAGACATCCCTAGATATGAACATGGTAATTGACCAATTTTGTAACCTAAAAATGATGCAATTCTAGATTCCTTCTGTGTTGTCATGTTAAAAAAGAATATTTCATATTTTTACCCATTGACCTTTTCCCCAGATGCCAACCCATAAGAGTGCAATATTCTCTTTATTTTCTTGGCTTCATTCAACTTGCCTTTCCCCATAATCATTGTATCACCAATAAACTATTGGTGAGTGCACAGATCTACACCTCCTGTGATTTGCATACTTACAAGCCTTCCCATTCTCCAAGATGCATCAAAGAATCTACCTAGGGCTTCAGACATAATAATGAATAAAAATGGGGAGAGTGGGTCTCCCTGCCTCAGGTCCTTGGTTTCTCAAAAAAACCCTTCCGACTTCCCATTCAATAGGATTGAGAACCTTGGGTTTGAGATGCAGAAATGGATCAGATTTACCCATTGTTTATTAAAGCCGAAAGCTCTCATGAAACAACAGAGGAAATTCCAATCCACTTTGGCATATGCCTTTCTAATGTCTAGTTTTATCATCATGTTTGGCTTGCCTTGGGCCTAAATGGAGTGAATAGCTTCCTGGACTATGACCATCCCATCAAAAATTGATCATGGGTACAAAACAAGTTTTCTCTTCTGAGATAATGGTTGGCAGTAGTTTTTCAACCTATTGGTCATGACCTTTGATAATAATTTATAAATCATGTTGCACAAAGAGATGGGCCTGAACTCTTCCCATTTTGAGGGATTTTCCTTCTTCGACAATAAGGCTAGGAAGGTATTGTTAATTTCCTTCAATAATTTCCTGATATTTTGAGCAGATTCTAGGGTATCAGTGACCTCATCTCCTAAAATGTGCCAGCATTTCTGAAAAAAACCTATGGGGAAACTATCCAGCCTAAAGGTCTTGTCCCCTTGGAATTGGGATAGAGCAGTTTTAACTTGTTCACGAGAGATTCTAGAATTCATCATGTGATTGTCATCATTTGTTATTAGTTTAAGTATATTTTTTAATAAGGCCCTATTGTTGAGGAGGTCTGAGTGCTCCTAGTTGTTGAGAATATTTTCCCAATACTGGGTTGCATCCTCCACAATTACACTTTCCTCTGTAACGGTCTGCCCATCGTTGCTGATGATCTAAGTAATTATGTTTCTTTCCCTTTTAAATTTGACATTGTTATGGAAAAAATTTGTGTTTCTGTCTCCATCCTCTAGCCAAGTTTCTCTACATTTTTTTTTCTAGAATATCTCTTCCTTGGCCAAAATATCCTCATATTCACATAGAACATTTTTCTCTACCTCATATGATGTTTGGGTCATCCCATTTTGCATAACATCATTATTCACAAGATCCGGTTCCTTTTCAATTCTTATCTTCTCCTTGAAGATGTTTTTGAATTTCTTTTTGTTCCATTCTACCAATTTATTTTCAATATCTTTCATCTTTGAGATGAGACATTACAATTTGGATCCAACAAATACTGTTAGGCCCAATATGGAAAGCTAATGTACTGAGAGGGGAGGGGTGAATCAGTACTTCAAATCCTTTCTTTATTAATAACTTTACTATTATGCATTAACCAAAAACTGTTGTAACATAAAATAAAGCTAAAACAAATAAATAACAATCATACATGATTCACTCCATAACACATATATTTTGGTTATGCAGAAACTCTTGGTTAGAGAGAAAAATTGCGGTGGGGATGGCACCCAAAACTTCACTACTGCAATAATAAAGGTTGATCGGTTAGAGCTACATGTTTAGCTATTTCTGATAGCTTACCCTGTTAGGAGTATCAAGATCGTTAGATCTACCTTGCTAAAGGATTTTACAACACTTATTCTAAATGTTGCACTTGGTTAAAGGCTTTACAATTTATAGACTTTGTTAGAGTCTTTTACCCTATTAAAGGTTTCTCTTACAACTCAAAATATTACAATAAAATCTTTACAAATATCTGCAACTTTACATCTGAAATGTTATAGAAGATTCTATGTGCTCAAAATGAGATTACCTTGCTTATAGCATACCTCCATAACCCATAGATTAACTCGATAAACCCTTATGTTTGCTCTATTCCTTGACTATTCTTTGAAATCCTTCTTGGTGACCTCTATGTCTCTGTAATAGTCAAAACACTCAATGCTTTCCCATAATTTTTCTTTTCACATATGTCTATCTTCACACTCATACACACACATATATTTGATCCCAATTCATGCTGTATAAATAGATCTCTTATGTCGGTGATCTATTCATGCTCCGATCTTACAAACATGATTTATCAAATGAATAACCATAGAGAATATTTCATTGGATAGATGACCTCAAAATCATACAAAATATTTAAGTGCAATTTCCAAAGAGATAACGGTTCTTTGTTCCTTGATCTTGTAACATGTTTCCACACATGTGTCTAGGTTCAATGAATTTGGTAACACGTTTCACTTGATGTATATCAACTCGGTATATCATTTTTGTTGCTCGGTAGACATAGAGTGTTACTCAGTAGACAACTCGGTGTATATTAGGCTCTGTGACTACTTTCTTCTTTAACTGACTGCTCTGTGCTTACCAACTGAATATTTTGGTAGTAGTAACCGACTAGAGTATATAGAATGACTTTGGACATAAAACTAATGGCAACTTAGTAAGTAGTAACAATCCCCCCTTTTGACATTAGTTGAGATGTTTGACAAAACTACTTTCAAAGTCATAACTCAAAAATCTATATACTTACAAAATTTGACTAAACTGATAGTATATACATTTGTCAATAAAATAATATATTCAGATATACTCCCCTTATCAATATACTGTACATAACTCTGATTTTGCATGCTCTGTGATCAATATTCTATATTAACTGCTTGGTTTTTACTGCTTGATTCACTGTCAAAATTAACTATGCATTGGATACTCTATCCTGCTCGGTATACTCCCCCTGTATACTATACTCACTCCCCCTTTTTGACAAACATCAAAACATAGTTACCATTTGGTGGTGGCAACTAGTCAAAAATGGATTTATACTTTGTCCTTGCATTGGTGAGAGCGGCAGAGAGGGCATCCTTGACACTATCCATGAGTGAATTTTGAGTTGTAATGTTAGCTAATAGTGAAAGTAGTCCATCTAAAATGCTTCCCTCTTGTTGAGATGATAGGGAGGTAGCCTTGTTGATCTGCTCTTAGATGGACGAAAGATGAGGAATGAATAATGTCTGAAGAGTCATTATATCCATCCTGATCTTGTGCTCTTCATTCCTAAGTTCCAATTGTTGAGCCATGAGCTTTTGTAACTTTGTATAGAAATGCTGAGTAAAATTTGGCTCAGTGGTCAACTTATTTGAGAGATCGGTGATCTCTTTCTCAATCACTTCTATTTTATTTTTGATATCTTTAATGAATAGAGAAAATGGATAGAGTTTCTGAAATAAATAAAGAATATGCTTGAGTTGAGGGGACAACTTAGCAATAAATTTGACTAGTTTTACTTTGCCAATAGCAATAGCTTTCCGTACCTCTTCAATCATTTTAGCAGTGAGCTCTTTGTCCTTCAATTTGCTCAAATATTTAGATGTGTCTACTCCAGATGTCTCTATTTTAGTTAGGAGTTCATCCAGTTGAATATGGATGGCTGCATCTTTTGACACTATAGCTTCAGGTAGCATATCTGTTAATATTGCTTTCACCTTCTGAAGTACTTCATTTTTCTTTTAAATAGCCATTTGTTTTTCCTGTTTGGCTTTGGCATTGCATAGTTCACTGAATTCAATGAGTGCTTTCCCTTTTAATTTGGATATCTCTACATTCGGCAACACTATTGGTTTTGACAGATCTAATTTGAAACTATACTTTTTCATCTTCTTTTCTTTAGCTTTCACTGTTTGAACTAACACAATGGCTTGGGAGGCTTGTTGACCCTCGATAGGTTGCTTAGTAGAGGCAACACTTTTGTCGGTTCCTGTAGTCTCTATTGTGTCCTTCGGTGCTTTTGTGCTTGGGGTCTTGGTGGCAACAGTTTTTGTGCTTGTAGGTTCTTGAGAAGTCTATTCCCCGGTGGCCTAAGAAGTAGCTTCTCCTTTTGTAGATTTGTGACCTTCTGTTCCTTATTCAGTATCTTGAGGGGCCTTGGTTGAAGTAGGCTGAGTGACCGGAGGATAGGGCTGAACTTGTTCCAAAATGGACTCACTGGATACCATTTTGGCATATGCATTCCCTTCTATCATTTCCTATTCTTGTGCCTCAATTTCCATGATATCCTCATCAACTTGTATAGTGTCAGCAGGGTCTTGCTCGGTGATATCAGGATCTTGCTCAGTGACATCAACTATTTCAACTTCAACTTGTTCACCAGCATTCTTGATTCGAGAGATTTCCTACCACTTTTCTTTTGTCTCATTCTTTACATCCAAATAAAGGTCATTCATCAATTTCAAGGCTCTTTGCTTGACTAGGAAGTTTGTGTGCCAGTTTTTCAGGGGTTCTTTGATCTCATCTACTGACATGTCTGGAAAGAGATGTACCAGACTTCTTTCTCTCATCTATTTCTCTAAGTCCATAGCATACTTCCACCTATTATCAATATGCAAATATAATTCATTTGGAAGAGATTTAGATACTTCCAATGGGACCAATTGGAATTTCAAAAGTGTGCATATGACAGCTTCTTCAATTTGTCTCTTTTCATCATCAGATTTGGATTCATATTTTACATATCTGAATGCTCCAAATCCACTAGATTGCTTCAGATTGGTACAAAAATTATCAACACTATGTACATCTACCTTTTTACTCTTGACAATCTGAAATTTGTTTTTGTCTTCAAATTCAGTGTCACTGGACTCTTTAGTCAAAATGAGTCTCTGAGTAGATTTCTTGTAAGTTTTTGTTACCTTTGATATGGCGACATTCTTTGGTTTCTTACTCGTTGATGTTACAGATGATCTTGTGTTTGGGTGCTTTACTAAAGGAGTCGGTGATACCTTTGATGTATCCTGTTTCTTCCTTTTCAAAACTTTCCCTATAGGCAACTCGGTGCTCAATGTGATATCTACCTCTTGGGCTTCAAATTCCTCCTCGATGATGACTAGAGTGCCCTTGATAGGTGTGGAGGAAGAACCTTCTCCAAATTTCTCTTATAATGCCTTGATCATTTTTGTTGCTTTCCTTGTAGCCTTGGGTACTACAATGCTCATCTTAACTTTCTCTTTAACTTCTTCATATGTACTATATCTTATCTTAGTAGCATGCCTTGGTAATGTAAGAAAAGGATCTACCTACTATTGTGTGATGTCAAAATCAATCTCATAACCCATAGGTGGAAAAGATTGAGTTCTCAGTTCCACAACATTAACATAGCAGTAGTTGGTGTCTACTTCAAAGCATATGTCATCCTTGTATTTCTCTACTAACTGGGGTGGAATTCTATACCTGTTATGCATATTTTCTTGAAACTTGCTAAAGTAATCATCCATAATATCATTAAAGTTATCACCTAGCCGTTTGATGAAGTCATTGATTTGATGGGTGATTGGTTAGTGTAGCTCCCAAACTACATTACTGACTGATGGAAAGAATTTCTCAAAATAGAAAAACATGCATACCAAAAGTGATCTAAACTTCAGTGTGTTAGCTGAGTTATTCTTCTTCGGCTTCCTTATGGTGTTTAGATTCTCAAACAAGTTTTTCAAAAATACTTCATAAAGATCAATTTTCATTCCTTTCTTCACAATTTTATATGCTAAATCGACTACTGCATAGGGTACACTGTTTTCCCTTGCCGATTGGAAGAAACAATAACCTATGACTCTAATGGCAAACTTCGGCTCTGCATTTGTCACATTGTTCAATTTTAGTCCTCTACAATCAAATTCAACTCCAGTTAGAGTGATCAATTCCTTCTATGATATCATTTTCTGAGCTCGGACATGATAAAAAATAGGGTAACCTATGATCAAATGAATGATTTCCTTGGTGATTTTGAATGGTTGTTCTGCTAACCACATGAAATCATCATGAACTCTGCTCAGAACAAACTTGATCCATTGGGGTTTGAAGACATGGAGATAGGTTAGGGCTTCGGTCAATCCCTTGATTTTGATGTGTTCATACTTGCTATCCAATTTCCCATCGGTACACAATTCATCATATGTGTCCTTGATTTCAACATGACCTAGTTCCTAAACACGACACTTAGTGAAGAATCTGACATCCTCAACTAATAAAACCCTGTCCGAAATGAGTGAAAATACAGTTTTATCATCCGGTTGAGATGCTACTTTGGGAGTTAAAGAGTATTTCAAAGAGGGCTTTTCAATGTTCTCAACAACAACGGGCTTCTAGATCTTAGGTGCCATTGCAAATTTTGGATAAAAACTTAACAAAAGATTCTTAGGGTTTGAAAATTTTTAAACGGCAGATGCTTTCCACTTTAAAAATGTAAAATAGATAATCACACTGATATTTCTTGGTAGCTAGCTCTTTAAAATTCTTGAGATCGATGTGTAAATACCTTGAATTTCACTTCATAGGAGGTTTGATCGCCTTTGAATCACTTTGCTCTGCTCTCTTGAAAACTTGGTAAGTGTAAAATGACCGTGTAAAAGCTTTAAGTATGCAATTTTGCCTGTATCGGGCTCTGTGCAGTTAGGTCAAAAACATTAAATGCACTCAGTACCACTTCCTTTTATGCTTTTACTAAATAGCCAGACTTCCTGTATTTATTGACTAGACAGGCTTCCTGTATTTACCAACTTGACAGGCTTCCTGAAGACTAGATAAAATTTCAAATTTCCTAATGCATCTTTAGTTATGCAGATTTTGAATTAAGTGCATGATAAAATAGGAACTGTTAAGATTTAATCTTTGAAAGAATGTAGTCCCTTCATACCTTTACCGATTAATTTGGAATAGGTGCACCTAACTCGGTAGGTAAGGTGCTTTCTTCATTTGACACAATTTCCTTCTTTTTCCAAATCATCTGTAATTTGCCTTTTATTTCCTCAGTGTCTCCTCTAGGTTGATTTCTGCAATCTCTAGCCAAGTGTCTAACTTTGTGAAAATGAAAACATGCCGTACCAGGATTTCTCCATGATCTTTGATTGTTCATTCCAAACCTTATAAAGAAGTTGGCACTTATGTGTCCATATCTTCTATAGCATTCACACCATATCCTTGTATTGTAATCCCATGGTACTACAGAATACTATCAGTTAGGATCTATGTGAGTTCAATAGCCTCTAGTATTTGCTTGGTGTGCAGACGACATATAGTTCTTTTGCTTAAACCAACACTTCTTGATACTATGTCCATATCTATTGTAGTTTTTACAAAATCCTTTGAATTTTGCCTTCTGATAATTGCTAGCAGACTTTGTCCTACATTGGTTAGATGTGTGACCATATTTATTGCAATTGTAATAATAACCATTAGACCTTGTGACATTTGGTTGCTTACCTTTTTTGATTTGGCACATATTAGCAGTATGTCCTTGTTTTCCACAATAGCTGCAAATAGGCTTCTTTCTTTTGATGTTCTTCTTGTTTCCAGCTTGCTTTGATGATTCTCCTTTCTCAGTAGTGTGGATTCCCTTCTCGGTAGAGTCTTTTCCTTTGTAACCGAGTCTTGCAACTTTGTTGGTTCTTTTTGTATTCAGTTGCTCATCCAACATCTTTGATGCTTCATAACTCTTTTTTAGTGTTTCTTTGGATTTCTTTGTTGTTTCAAGTTCATCGGTAAACCTTGATAGTTCAAGTTCCAATGCTTGATTCTCATCATCTTTCAGATTTGCTTTATGATGTGCATAACCCAATTGATCTGACAGATTCCTTTGAATTCCAGTCATCCTAATGATTTCATCATTCTTTTTAGAAACTAATGCTTTAAGGTGTTGTTTTTCTCTTTCTAGATTTCTTACTTTATCCTCACCTGCCCTCAATGCATCAAGATTTTCAGTCATCTGTGTGCTGAAATGTCCATGTCCTCTTTTCATTTCTTTTAGCTGATCAGTCAGTGCTTTGTTCTTTTCCTTCAGTTCTTTAATCATTTCTTCAGTCTCTTCAGATATACTGTTCTCAGATGAAGTCTCAATTTGTTCCACTAACTCTTGAGAGTCTTGCAAATCATCAGATAATCTTCTTCTAACTTTCAAAGATTTTTGCATTTGTCTTTGCATGTCTTCAATCACTTGATTAGCATGATCCAACTCTTCTTGCAGATACACAATTCTCTGAGATTATTTATAGCCTTCCATTGATAAGATCTTTTTCTTTAGGCTGTTAAACCCTTTTCCAAGATTCAAGCTCTGATACCAATTGTAGACACCTAAAATTGTCATGTCATTTTATTTATTTAATTATCTAAACCTAATTCTTCTGTTAATTAAATAAAAACTTTATTTATTTAATTAATTCATTTATCCTCTTCTAGCCTTATTTCTCATTTAAATAAATACATTTATTTATTTAAATTATCCTTCTCCTAAATTAAATAAATATCTTATTTATTTAATTGATCCCACTTCTTCTATTAATTAAATAAATCTTTATTTATTTAATTAATTCATTAGCCTTTTCTACCCATGACACATGTCATTCATCTCTTAATTCATACACTACCTACCCCCTTTCATTATTTTATTATTTCCTTTACCTACCCTTTAATCATAGCTGACCTCTTTTTACACCTCTCAATCTTATCCCTCCATTTCATATAGTGTCTTCTATATAAAGGGATGCTTCCTTCATTATCAAACCCTAACTAACTACCCAACTACTTGACTACACTATGCTTTTCATATGCGATCTGACTTGCAACCACATTCTGTTCTTTGTTGAGTTCTTGTGCATACATAAAATTTGAGAGCAAATATATCAAGCAAGATCAATGGAGATAAGAAGAATGGAGATTCAAACCCTATTGGACATGTGATGGTATAATCTTTGTGATTTCATTTGATTTACATTGTCTTAGATAATCTTCATATGTTATGGTGGATCTTTGGTGTTGTTAGGCTAGGGTTTTGTGGTTGAATCCATTTAGTCTTCCAGCATTGTTATTGTTGTTATCCATTTTCACCATAAACATTTTGGCACACCCGGTGGGACTCTTGCCCCTATTGCATTTAACCTCCTTGCTACAGATTTGGTGTTTTAAAGTTGCAGATCTGACATTTCTGACAACATTTCGATATTTTTGCATCTGCGTACTTTCGGATAACATTTTTTATTTTCTGCCACATCTGCAACATCTGGGATCGCGTCTGCACCCTCGATAGTTTTTTTTTTTTAACAGATTCCAAAAATCACATCTGTGTTTCTTAATCATGTCTGTGGGATTTTTAGGTGCATCCATGTTCACAAGGCACGTCTATGTTCTGAAACCACATCTGTGTGATTTTCAGGCACGTCTGCGTCCAAAAGTCGCGTTTGTGTTAATGGTAACTGCATCTATGTACACTTATTTTGCATTTTAGATTTTTATTGATTCAAGTTTTTAGTCATTCAGTTTTTCAGATATAGTTTATTTTGAGTTAGCATCTTCAGATCTAGCTAATGAAATTGGTGCATCTTGTCTTGAAAGCAAAATCATTTTGTTGAAGGCCCCTATTTCACAAAGTCTTTTGGATCTAAAATTTACCTAACTCGTGTGCTTGCAGGAAGGGGTGATCATTTGAAACAATCCAAACTACTAATAACTCTCTGTTGCAGGTCCTTGGCAAGGGTTTTGGATTTTTATTGTGTGCCTTGTTTTTCATAGACTAGCAAACACTTCAATTGGTGCACTAAAATTGAATCATTGTCTTTTGTGTCTTGAGCAATAGGCTTTTTTTTGTTCAAATCTTTAGAGGGCCTATCTTCCCGTGTGGTCATTAGGACTACTAGTGAGAAGAGAATGACCCAAGTGGTAGCAAAAGAAAAGCCATCTTCTTCCAAACCACTATAAATAACTGTATTCATGGTGAAAACTATGAATAACATGTGCTGATTAGTTCATACCGACACTATGTCTCCCCATAAACCCGTTTGATCAAATTTATTTGATCAGTTGTAGGGCATAACCCCTACCGGCTGGGAGCCTTCTATATTTACAGAGCTAAAAGTGCCGCATGTATGGCCACACGAGCAGATGCCCTTACTAGCACCTTTTTGTTTTAGAAACCCAAATCCTTCTAGTTGTTGGGGTAGAACGTCGGACCTTTGGTAGCGGCCCACATACATACGGTTCTTAGTAGAGATACAAAGTTCACCACGGGGAGTTTTCGTGGGGGTTGATGCTTGGCTGACCCGAGAAGTGAATGCCAAGGGTGGAGCCAGTGAGGTCAAGCATCTAAGTTTCCACTCTGAATAGCATAGCCTTGGGGGTAAGACCCCATGTGGGATCAACAACTATTGTCTTGGCTAACCATAAGAATTGTGCTTGACTTATTTTAAACATTCAAAATATTCAAGACCAAATAGCAAAACATTGTGTCTTTTGTGTCTTCAAGTGTATGCAAAACAATTTTACATCGAACAACACACTTTCTTTGAGTCATATTTTTGAGTCTAGACACTTGCAAACATTGAGTCCTCATCAACACTATGTCCTCTTGTCATAAAAAATAGTCAAACATTTAGATTTGGTCACAACAAAACAACTTCACAGATTGGAAAAAATTGCACAAAATTTGCAGAACCACGTCTGTGTCTAACATAATAGAGTCTGTGTATTATAACCACGTCTATGAAGGGTAGAAATGCATCTATGTTCTCAGAATCAACATTGCATTTACAAAATCTCAAAAACGTGTCTGTGTTAAATAGAACCACGCCTATGTTAGGAAATCCCATCTATGTTGTATACAGGCACATCTGTGTTTAGAATTTAAAAAAAAAACATTTACAGTCCAGCAAACAAACAAAGTCAGTTTCAGACTTATTGAGCTTCCTAGGTTATCTCTTCGGGTTTTCACCTAGCATTCAACCTGTCTTTGGGTCTCACAAAGTCCATCATTGCTTTACACCTTACATTACATTCACATTTGTCTAAACTTGAGTCAAATGGTCACTTGCTTGTCTTCATCATACTTTGTCAACACACTACTGTAGCGTCCTAAAATTGCGACACTTGCAATTTCGACCGCATTTGGGTCTTCACGATGGCAATGTAACACTGAACCTGAATGGAGACCCCGAAACTTGTCCACGACATCAAAAACTGCATTTTTCAGCACCCTGGCCTAATCCTCCTTGCTCCCTGTTGTCCCTGGAGGTGGGACCATGGCACCCAGCTCCCTGGTCCTTCAGGACTAGGGTGCCCAGCGCCCTAGTCCCCCAGGACCATGGCACCCAGCGCCCTGGTCCCTAGCCCTATTTTGGGCCTGGTCTCTTATGGGGCTTCGGGTCTTTATGTTTGCAAATTGGAAAATAAGGTTTCCTTGTCAGCCCAAGGTCGGAAAAATCAGTCTATCAACCCTAATTGACAAGTATATAAACTACATTTCCTCTCCCATTTTGAGGAGGAAGGACATATGTTTACAAGACATGGAAACAATATTCAAACATTCAAGCATTCAAGCATTCAAGCATTCCTTCAAGCAATTGATCATTCTAAGTCTCCATTCAAAGCTAGGTGTTGCATTCAAGACAAGGATTCAACCATTGAAGAGGAGATCACATACAACATACAACATACAACAACATCTACACCTTCGCATGTAAGAATACAAACATTCTTACAACAAGGTACTAGTACTTGTTTTGCATTACAATCATTTACATTTACAACATTCTCATTTCTTGGTTAATTCCAAAACCAGGGTTTGACCTAAGGGCAAACCCCTAATCCCTAACCCCCCAATCATCCTCTCTTTTCTGTGTGTAGGTTGCAGGTACACGGCTGTAATTGAAGATTTAGAATCCTTGTGCAGAGACGAACAGATCCCCCTTTGTTTCGCAGATTTTTCAGAGGACCATGTGCACGTCGGGCGCCATCGTCCTATCAACTTTCTCTCAAATTTATAGGACAGTGTCATCTCGACATTTTACTACTAATTCCAGGTCCACAGCTTCATCGTATATCCCTATCTCAGTTTATAAGTGAATCTTTCTCACTTTTCATGCATTCCTAGCTTAATTCTTCTATCTATATTCTTTACAAAAGAGGGTAGCCTTGCTGTCTTAACCCTTGAAACTCATTTAGAATCCAATATTGCATTGTGTGGGATTGGATCTTGTGGGTTTCAACCCCTCTTTTGAATGTAAAGTCTCCCCTAAGTGAAAACCGTCAACCCTAGTGACCTCCCTTCTCTCTCTTTAGGGTTGGAGAGGGGAGAGCAACTAGGGTTCGATTTTCCACTTTACATTTTGGTGAACCCGACATGAACATCCTTTCTAATTATTTATGGTTAGATCTAAAAATTGGATGCCTTGATTACATTTCCATGTTTGATCTTTTGCAAATTTTAGAGGTTAATTGCATAAAAACCCTAAATTTTCTTTTTAGTAATTGAGCTTGTGACATGATTAATTATTAATGCTTGTTTCAGATCTACCCTTCTATTACAAATTGTCAATTCATATTTGTGCTTTAATTCTGAAAATTAAGTGGTTAAGTGTCAAAACCCTAATTTTTAAAACCCTCTTGATTCAACCTTTGACTAACAATTTCACTGATCAAAACATCTCCAAATCAGCTGTAACTTTGGATTCCGCAACAAAATCATATTATCTTTCATCCCTGAAAATTTGGAAAAAAGTTGCGAGGACCGTGTGCACTCCGAGCGCCATCATTCCCGACATTTTTTCTGAAATTTCGGGAGCAAGATCTTACTGTATTTTTCTGCTAAAATCCAGAATCTTGGTTGATTTTATCAATTCTAAAACTTTGAAAATTACAGTCAAAGTTGGTCTAGTGATTGCTTGGATTAAGGCTTCTAATCATTCAAAAATTATTGAAATTGAAATTTTGTGTCAAAATTGTGTTCTTACTATCCTAAATCTGAAAAGTGTGTTGGCATTCATTCGAAATTTCAGTGCTTTATTCAAATTCTTGCAATTTGTGACTTTTGAAATTAAGTGTTTAATTACAACAACTTTGATTTCCGCTTTCAAAATTGAATTTTGCGTGAAATTGAGTCAACTTTTAAAATTTCAAAACTTGCATTGCTTTTGGTATTCCCTCTAAAATCATAAAATTCAAAATTGCAGTTTCCCTCTCTTTTTCAAAATTCAAATTTTGCATTTTTCAACAATCTTGGTAGGGTTCAATTTTGAGATTGCAACTTTAATTTGGCCTATCTACGGATCATAAAATCACTCAATTTTTTTAGATTAGCTTTAAAATCATCATAACTTTCATCTCTGAAAATTTCGAAAAAAGTTGCGAGGACCGTGTGCACCCCGAGCGCCACGGTCCCTGACATTTTTTCTGAAATTTCAGGAGATTGTCGTGATTGCATTTAATAGCTTAAATCTAGGAGATTGGCTGATTTTATTGAAATTTGCTACCTCTAAATTCAAAATCTTCTCCCTCCCTAGTGCATGAGTTTTACAACAATAAGCCCTACTTACACTATTCCCGTTAGACAAAGTCGTAGAATTAAGTCTTTTCGAGGTTTAATTATTGAGGAGATGGAACCTAATTTGAATAGCCTTTTTAACGAGGACACGGGTAATTCCTCTAATCCTCCTAATGATGAAGAAGCTCTCCATGAGGTTTCTGTAGAACAACTTTCGAAATTGGATAACCAATTTGATGATTTTCGCAATGGATGTCTCAAGAGTATCTCGATAGTCAAGCTCTTTCATTAATTGAGGGTCTAAAACGTATGGTTCAAACTGATAAGAATGGAATTGATATTTTGCATGGTATTGCACACATTGTGGATTCGAATGTGATGCCTATGAAGAGTTGTGCTAAAACTTTAGGTTATACACAACCTCCCACTCAAGTCAATCACTCTATTCCTTTAACAACTTCTATTGCTAGTATACCTACCTTTACATCAAACATAATGGCTACTTCTATACAAGACATTCCACCTATGATCACCAGTCATGGGGGCAATCCTTCCTCTTCAATCAACCCTCTTCCTTCATTCAATCCAACTTCTTCATATATTCCTTCAATGAGTGTCCCTATTACATCTCTACAAATGAACATGGCGCAAGGGGGCAATTCATTTAACCATTCCATTCCTCCTTGTAGTGCTCCTCTTTTCCAATCATCTCCTATGACTAACTATCATAGTGTCCCGCCACCTTACTCTCAATCAATACCTTCTTTCAATAACATAATACCTCCATCACAATCTAACACGTCTAATATGAATTCTTCAACTGAAGCGACCATTAACAATCTTGCACAAACTGTCTCTTCTTTACAGCAACAAATTGCCTCTATGAATCAATCTAAGTTTAGTGTGCCCACATATTATGTTGCGAGCCCACTTTCTCTTGACATTGTTCGAGCTATCCCTCCTAAGCATGTTGAAATCCCGCATTTGGAGCTTTATAATGGTAAAGGTGATCCTCTAACACATGTTAAGACTTTTCAAACAATATGTACCGATTTTGCTTATGACCAAAGGTTGCTTGCAAAACTGTTTACTAGAACATTAAGAGATAAGGCCCTACAATGGTATTGCTCGTTGCCTTCTTATTCTATTACTTCTTTCAAACAACTTGCAAATGCTTTTATTCAACAATTTCAAAACAATATAAGTCCTAAAGTTGCTTTGATTGATTTAATGCATTGTAAACAAGGTGTTAAAGAAAAAGTGACTGATTTTATTGGTAGATATAAGCATTTGTATGCTCAAATCTCTTTTCCAGTGCCTGACAATGATATTCAAAGAATCTTTATTTCTAATTTACAAAAAGATATTCGAGACAAACTTCTATTTTCAGAGTTTACTTCTTTCCAACAGTTGTGTGCAACTCTTCACAATTATCAACTGACTATGAGTCAAATGGAACAAGCAAATCCTATGGCTCCGAGTGATAAGGGTGATAGTAGTCAACAACCATTTGGGAAGTTTAAACTGAATAGAGAGACCATTAAATTCAATGAAAACATCATCAACAACAATGTGAATGCAGCATCAGGTGTGCCTCCTATTTCTAAGTTTTTCAAGAAAGAAAGAAAGTTTACTCCTTTGAATGAATCATTGCATAGTATTATGAATAAGTTATTGGAACCAAGTGTGCTTACTCTTCCTCCTATAAGGCAAATAGATCCTGCAAAGATTAATTCACCCTATTTTGATAACAAATCTTTTTGTCAATTTCATCGTCAACCTGGGCATGATACTGAAAAATGTTTTTCTTTAAAGGGTAAAATTCAAGAT